>NC_043988.1:38266409-38376409 GCF_902150065.1 Myripristis murdjan
ACTGACTGTTTAGTGACTGCTGACTGTTTACTGACTGTTTGCTTTTACTGGCTGTTTGCTGTTTGCTGACTGTTTACTGACTGCTGACTGTTTACTGACTGTTTACTCTTTACTGACTGTTTACTGACTGTTTACTGACTGCTGACTGTTTACCATTTACTGACTGTTTGCTGTTTGCTGACTTTTTACTGACTGTTTACTGAGTGCTGACTGTTTACTGTTTGCTGACTGTTTAATTACTGCTGAGTGTTTACTGAATGTTTACTGACTGCTGACTGTTTACTGACTGCTGTTTACTGACTGCTTACTGACTGTTTGCTGTTTACTGACTGCTTACTGACTGTTTGCTGACTGTTTACTTACTACTGACTGTTTACTGACTATTTACTGTTTATTGACTGCTGACTACTTACTGACTGTTTACCGTTTACTGACTGTTTTCTTTTTGCTATCTGTTTACTGACTGTTTGCTGACTGCTGACTGTTTACTGACTGTTTACTGACTTTTTACTGACTGCTTAGTGTTTACTGACTGTTTACTGGCTGCTGACTGTTTACTGACTGTGTAGTGACTGCTGACTGTTTACTGACTGTTTGCTGTTTACTGACTGTTTACTGTTTACTGACTTTTTACTGCTTACTGACTGTTTGCTGACTCTATTGTTTACTGACTGTTTTCTTTCTGGTAACTGTTTGCTGACTGTTTACTTTTTGCTGACTGTTTACTGACAGTTTATTGACTGTTTAGTGTTTACTGACTGTTTACTTTTTCTGACTGTTTACTGACTGTTTACTGACTGCTGACTGTTTACCGTTTAATGACTGTTTGCTGTTTGCTGACTGTTTACTGACTGTTTACTGAGTGCTGACTGTTTACTGTTTGCTGACTGTTTACTGACTGGTGAGTGTTTACTGACTGTTTACTGACTGCTGACTGTTTACTGACTGTTTGCTGTTTACTGACTGCTTACTGACTGTTTGCTGACTGTTTACTGACTGCTGACTGTTTACTGACTTTTTACTGTTTACTGACTGCTGCATGTTTACTGACTGTTCACTGTTTACTGACTGTTTGCTTTTTGCTGACTGTTTACTTTTTGCTGACTGTTTACTGACAGTTTACTGACTGTTCAGTGTTTACTGACTGTTTACTTTTTGCTGACTTTTTACTGGCTGTTTACTGTTTACTGACTGTTTACTGTCTGTTTAGTGTTTACTGACTATTTGCTGACCGTTTACTGTTTACAGTTTATTGTTTACTGACTGTTTATTGACTGTTTAGTGTTTACTGACTGTTTTCTTTTTGCTGACTGTTTACTGACTGTTTACTGACTGCTGACTGTTTACTGTTTGCTGACTATTTACTGACTGCTGACTGTTTACTGACTGTTTGCTGTTTACTGACTGCTTACTGACTGTTTGCTGACTGTTTACTGACTGCTGACTGTTTACTGGCTTTTTACTGTTTACTGACTGCTGACTGTTTACTGACTGTTTACTGTTTACTGACTGTTTGCTTTTTGCTGACTTTACTGACTGTTTACTGACTGCTGACTGTTTACTGTTTACTGACTGTTTACTGACTGCTGAGTGTTTACTGACTGTTTACTGACTGCTAACTGTTTACTGACTGTTTAGTGACTGCTGACTTTTTACTGACTGCTGTTTACTGACTGCTTACTGTTTACTGTTTACTGACTTTTTACTGTTTACTGACTGTTTGCTGACTCTATTGTTTACTGACTGTTTACTTTCTGTTAACTGTTTGCTGACTGTTTACTTTTTGCTGACTGTTTACTAACAGTTTACTGACTGTTTTGTGTTTACTGACTGTTTACTTTTTGCTGACTTTTTACTGACTGTTTACTGTTTACTGACTGTTAACTGACTGTCTACTGTTTACTGACTATTTGCTGACTGTTTACTTTTTGCTGACTGTTTACTAACTGTTTACTGTTTACTGACTGTGACTTTCTCTCTCTCCTGCCTGCCTATAACTGTCTTTCTCTGTCTGCCTGTCTCTCTTACCTAACTTTCTCTCTGTCTGTCTGTCTCTCTGCCTGCCTGTCTGTCTCTCTCTCTGTCTCTCTGTCTGTCTGTCTCTCTGCCTGCCTGTCTGTCTCTCTGCCTGTCTGCCTGTCTGTCTGCCTGCCTGTCTGTCTGTCTGTCTGTCTCTCTCTCTGTCTCCCTGCCTGTCTGTCTGTCTGCCTGTCTGCCTGTCTCTCTGCCTGCCTGTCTGTCTCTCTCTCTGTCTCCCTGCCTGTCTGTCTGTCTGTCTCTCTGCCTGTCTGTCTCTCAGTCCTGATGGCAGTTATACAGAGGATCACAGTGCTGAGCTTCACTTTAAGTCTCGGAGTTCGGAGTTTGATGACGACTTTGATGATGAAGAACCTCTGCCGAGCATCGGAACCTGCAAGTCGCTCTACCCGTTCCAAGGTTCTCCTCTGTTCTACCCTGTTCTACCCTGTTCTGTTCGGTTCTGGTCAGTTCTGGTCAGTTCTGGTCAGTTCTGTTCGGTTCTGGTCGGTTCTGTTCGGTTCTGGTCGGTTCTGTTCTGCTTTGTTCTGTTCGGTTCTGGTCGGTTCTGTTCTGCTCTGTTCTGTTCTGCTCTGTTCTGCTCTGTTCTACCCTGTTCTACCTTGCTCTGTTCTGCTCTGTTCTGTTCTGTTCTGCTCTGTTCTGTTCTGCTCTGTTCTGTTCTGTTCGGTTCTGGTTGGTTCTGGTCGGTTCTGTTCTGCTCTGTTCTGCTCTGTTCTGTTCGGTTCTGGATGGTTCTGGTTGGTTCTGGTCGGTTCTGGTCGGTTCTGTGCGTCTTCTTCCTCTCTCTGTGATACAGTAGTAGCTGATGTATTCTGTTGTATTTTTCTGGTTCTGTGACATCGGTGTGTTTTTATTTTCGTCCTCCATGTTGGATTTTGTTTTGTTCTCCAGGTCAGAATGAAGGGACCATTTCCATGGTGGAAGGGGAACTACTTTCTGTGGTGGAAGAAGACAAAGGCGACGGCTGGACCAGAGTACGCAGGAACCACGAAGAGGAGGGATATGTCCCCACCTCCTACATCAAAGTCTTTCTGGACAGCAACGCCAAAGGTGCTATGACCTACATATGACCTCCACGTGACCTCCATGTGACCTTTATATGACCTCCATATGACCTTTATATGACCTCCATATGACCTACATATGACCTCCATGTGACCTTTATATGACCTACACATGACCTCCATATGACCTACATATGACCTCCATGTGACCTTTATATGACCTACACACGACCTCCATATGACCTACATATGACCTCCATGTGACCTCCATATGACCTCCATGTGACCTTTATATGACCTACACATGACCTCCATATGACCTACATATGACCTCCATGTGACCTCCATATGACCTCCATGTGACCTTTATATGACCTACACATGACCTCCATGTGACCTTTATATGACCTACACATGACCTCCGTATGACCTCCATATGACCTCCATGTGACCTTTATATGACCTACACATGACCTCCGTATGACCTCCATATGACCTCCATGTGACCTCCATATGACCTCCATGTGACCTTTATATGACCTACACATGACCTCCATATGACCTTCATATGACCTTCATATGACCCCCATGTGACCTCCATGTGACCTCCATAAATGGATCCACTGACAGTTGGAGGATCTTTGTACCATCACAGGACCTACACACACACACACACACACACACACACACACACACACACACACTGATGGAGCCAAATGTGACCTCTTCATGACCTTCATGTGACCTCTACATGACCTTCATGTGACCTGCCTGTGACCTCTGTATGACCTCTGTGTGCCGTCCAAGTGAGCTAAAGATGAACTTTGACCTTCGTTTGAACTCCTGTGATCAGCTGCGTGGAGGTCACATGACCTGCTAACGACTTCCTGATGACCTCTGTATGAACTCCAGATGACCTCTGACCTTTAACTTTGCAATCAGTCGACCAGCAGCTCTGAATGTCAACACTCTGGGACGCTGTTTTGATAATGTGTGTGTGTGTGTGTGTGTGTGTGTGTGTGTGTGTGAGTGTGTGTGTGTGTGTGTGTGTGTGTGTGTGTGTGTGTGTGTGTGAGTGTGTGTGTGTGTGTGTGTGTGTGTGTGTGAGTGTGTGTGTGTGTGTGTGTGTGTGTGTGTGTATGTGTGTGTGTGGTCAGACTGGCCCAGCCTTATCCACCAACACTAGTGTTGATGATGTCATCGGGTGGTTTCTATGGATACCAGGCGATCTTCTCTCTGCCTGTCTGTCCCTGTTCTGTTGGTTGTAGATCTATAGATCTGCTCTGCCTGTCTGTGTGCCCTGTAGCTAGATTCTGCTCTGCCTGTCTGTGTGTCCTACATCTATACTCTGCTCTTCCTGTCTATGTGTCCTATATCTACTGAAGTGAATGTTTCTCAGACAGTGACGCTGGAGCCTGTCTGTGTGCCCTATATCTATATCTATATTATCTAGCTCTAGCTCTGTCTGCTGCCTGTCTGTGCTCCCTGACCGCTGCTGCATGCTATCGCCATGGCAACTTAAGCATGTGTCCTGATTAGCTACTTCAGCCCTCTCTTTCCCCAACACACACACACACACACACACACACAGCATCTCCTATGAAGGCAGGAAGTGATGTCATCACGCCAAACTGACTCAGCATGTTCCTGTTGAAGCAATCTGGTTGGTCACGAGCCACGTGTGATTTACTATTACATCACTTTGTCTGGATTATTCTGTCAGACGATCACCTGATAGACGATCACCTGATAGATGATCAGCTGATCATCTATCAGGTGATCATCTATCAGCTGCAGGTGATTCTGCTCCTGTTCAGCGAGCCAACAGGTAACTGAGACAACATCTTCCATGTTGGTAACATCAGATTTGTTTCCAAAGCTAACTTTTGGTTTGGATTATGAGTCTGAGGAGGAAAACCTTCATCAGATTACAGATTACAGATTACGCCATGTAGCATCACAGAAACTGAGCTGAACAAACTGGAGCAGAAACCAGGAGCTGAGAGACAGACGAGCCTCAGCTTTTAACAGCTGGTTAGGAGGTAACTCAACAGGTGTAACACAGGACCAGGTGTGACATTGGAACAGGTGTGACGTTGGAACAGGTGTGGGGTTGGAACAGGTGTGACAAAGGAACAGGTGTGACAAAGGAACAGGTGTAACATTGGAACAGGTGTGATGTTGGAACAGGTGTAACAAAGGAACAGGTGTGACGTTGGAACAGGTGTGACGTTGGAACAGGTGTGATGTTGGAACAGGTGTAACAAAGGAACAGGTGTGACGTTGGAACAGGTGTGACGTTGGAACAGGTGTGACGTTGGAACAGGTGTGACGTTGGAACAGGTGTAACAAAGGAACAGGTGTAACAAAGGAACAGGTGTGACGTTGGAACAGGTGTAACAAAGGAACAGGTGTAACAAAGGAACAGGTGTGACGTTGGAACAGGTGTGACAAAGGAACAGGTGTAACGTTGGAACAGGTGTGACAAAGGAACAGGTGTGACAAAGGAACAGGTGTGACGTTGGAACAGGTGTGACGTTGGAACAGGTGTGACAAAGGAACAGGTGTAACGTTGGAACAGGTGTGGGGTTGGAACAGGTGTGACGTTGGAACAGGTGTGACGTTGGAACAGGTGTGACAAAGGAACAGGTGTGACAAAAGAACAGGTTTGACATTGGAACAGGTGTGACGTTGGAACAGGTGTAACATTGGAACAGGTGTGACGTTGGAACAGGTGTAACAAAGGAACAGGTGTAACAAAGGAACAGGTGTGATGTTCATGACCTTCATATTTGGTTTATGTTTGTTCTAGTTTGGGGAACTACACTTTGTGGCGGCGCATTAAAAACGGCCAGCTTTCCATCAGTGGCAGTGTTGTGCACCTGGTTTACGCAGGTGCTGCGTCAGATGTGCAGCCTTCACCTTGACGGCTCTGATGTGCCGAGTGACCGCAGGACACGTGTGGCAGCCATCTTGCACACACGCATGTGCAGTTAACAAGAAGAAGCAGTCCTTCGGTTAGCGACACAGACTGAGCCTCGGGCAGAAAACCTGAATACTCTGCACTGATTGGTCTATTTTAAAATACAAGCTCCTCCCACTGCCAGCACTTACTAACATAATTACTAGCATGATTGCTGTTATCACCACCAGCAGTGTGGTGTGTGTCTTAATGAGGAACGGCAGAATGAAAACTTCTCTGGTTGTGGCTCAGATGCCAACTGCCTCCTGTCTCACCCCAGCACTCCTAACCTTTCTGCCTCTCTCTCTGCCTCTCTTGTCTTTCTGTCTCACTCTCTGTCTGACTGTCTGCCGGCTTGTCTGTCTGCCTGTCTGTGCATCTGTCTTGTAGGCTTTGTGCAGAGTAGTCGACTAGTCTAGTGCTTGACCCGTAAGGCCACTAGGCGGCGATGTGGGCAGACGATGACTTCTCACCACAGGAAGTGATGCGTAAAGGAAGAGCACTGGGGAAGTCTGGTAACAAAACACTTTAATATGTTGGAGCCGCGGCCCCGCAGGACTGGAAGCTTCTTCTGAAAAACAGAGTGAACAGAGATCAGAGATCAAACAGATCGAACACAGATCAAAGAGAAGACAAATATAGATCAGACCCAGATCAAAGAGATGCCAAAAAGATCTGAACACCTCAAACAGATCCTGCAGACATCAGACATCAAACAACAAACCTCACCAATCAGATCCAGCAGATCAAATGAAATCAGTCAGAAATGGATCACACGGATCAGACAGACATCAGAACGATTAAACAGATCAAAGATAGAGCTAGAGATGGAGATGAGGCAGCATTACGTGACCAGTTACCATAGAAACCACTCCGCTAACTACACACTGGACAGATGCTGTTGTCTAGCAACCGCAGAACGCCTCTTCCCACCCTGGCTTCACCCATGCAGATTGTTACCGCGGTGATGATGTCACAAACCCCTCTAGTGTCTGGACTACTCTACTGTTCAGCAACCTGTCTGTCTCTCTGCCTGTCTGTCTGCTCGCCTACCTGCTTACCTGCTGCTTGTCTCTCTGTCTGTCCACCTAAGTCTCTGTCTGTCTAACTACCTGTCTGTCTGCTCACCTGCCGATCTCACAGCCATCTACCTGAACATCCTTAATGTGTCATGTTGATGCTCTCTGGTATCTACTGGTCTGGTACTGGTCTGGTCTGGTATCTACTGGTCTGGTCTGGTATCTACTGGTCTGGTCTGGTATCTACTGGTCTGGTACTGGTCTGGTCTGGTATCTACTGGTCTGGTCTGGTCTGGCACCTACTGGTCTGGTCTGGTATCTACTGGTCTGGTCTGGTCTGGTCTGGTATCTACTGGTCTGGTCTGGTCTGTGTCTGAAATTGCTCCCTGTCCACTACATGGTGTGACATTTTGATGTAGGGTGCTAATTCTCAACAGTAAATTTTATTGAAAAGAGGGGGTAAATTTTATTCATTATATAATCCTTTAGGAAATACCCACAGTGCACTGCAAAGTGTGACCATGTGACCACGTGTGACTGAGCAGCTGTTTACACAGGATGACAACAATACATGTGATAAAAACGGGAAGTTTTGCTAGCTAACTCTGAAATTTGTCAGTTGGACTTCAAACAGCAGCTGCATGTCCGAGGTGATAGAGATTTGTAAAAGTCTTGAGCGGCACAAATCACGCTGACGATGTTTTGCCGGCAGCTCGTTGAAGGTCAGGTGAGAAGAAACTGGGTTTGATATAAAGTTTTTACAGCTGCTTCACTTCTGTCTCTCCACCTGAGGAGGAGAAGCTTCTCAGCTTGATGATCAGACAATGACACATTTCCCCGCTGTGTTTATTTACCTGAGGTGTGGACTGTAACCTGCAAGCCAACACCTACTAGCCTACTAACATGACTGATTCCTCCCACCTCCAAGGTGTGTTTACGTGAGGGAAGACTGTGGGAACAGGTGAGTGCTGCTTGTCTGCTGCCTGTTTCATCAACAAACTCCACTTTACACACTCAACGGCTTCGTTTGGAGCTGCAGGTTTTGGTTTCTGAAAGTTTGTTCAGCGGCTCTGCGTGACGTTCCCTGTGTGACAAACAAACACCGTGTAGTGAACAAGTGAACGAGTGAACGAGTGAGTGATTTTGGACACAGGCCGGGTCTGGTCAGGTTTACAATGCCAAGCTAATGCTCTGCTGCTCTGTCCAGGTGTTTCTCTGATGTCACTCGTTTTTTGTTGGCGCCATGTTGGAAACCGTCGCTATGGTGACTGCAAAACCTGTTGAACATGGCGTCACCAAAGCTGATGGCCTCCAAAGGTCGTAGCATATAAAGATTGATATCGTTCTGATATCGTTCGGTCCAGCAGGGGGCGCTGAACGCGTTGATGTGTATTATGTGTGTATTATGTGCTGAATATGTGCACGTTGCCACTTATTTCTTCTTCTCCCCAGGTTTCCTGGGACATTATAAAGTTTTTCCTTGTGGTGTTAGCTAAGGGCGTCGTCCCTAAGATGGTGCCATGTGCACACAGTGACGTCATGAGAAACACATGAGTAGCGCCCCCTGCTGACACTTGCAACTTTTTCCATCTTTACTTTGAGATTGATTGACAGATGTTTGATCAGTGATTGACAGAATAAGCATGAAGTCACACTGCTGTGTTTGACTTTTGAAAACTGACAAGGTTTTTAATGTTCATGTCACGTGACTAAAGACAGTGAACGATGTCTGGACCAATGGGAGCGGTTCTCACAGACCAGAAGGTTCCCAGAAAGACACTGAAGGAGTCATTTCAAACAATGGACAGTTTAAACTGCATAAGGTGCTGGGTCACCATGGATACCCAGTGCACAATTGTAGCCCCTCCCCCAGTAGCCCCGCCTACCATAACAATCCTGTCTTAGTGCTGCTGCCAGTAGCCCCGCCCTGTAAATACTGCCCCGCCCATCAAGATCCATGTTGTTGATCATGTGTGAAATGTGAAAACGTTATTCCATCCAAGCTCCCCCTTGTAATTTATTTTATAGTAAAATACTAATAATGCATAATTTATTGTTTTTTTTACTTGTTTGGAGAAGTGTGCCTGGGCTAAAGTTTGGGCTCTTTTCAAGCTCCTGGATGTTCCAACTTTTAAAATAAATCAAAGTCTAATCAAAGACTGGGTGTGTCACTTCCTGAGTTACTGTGATTGGTGGATGCCGCTGAGCGATTAAAGGCTCAGTCTGTTGTTTCTGCACCATCAGATTCTTTCTTCACGCAGCAGCCGCTCATCCCATCACTGCTCAGCTGTCACCACAGGGGGGCGCCAGTCTTTTACAAACAAAACAATGCACATTTGTTTATTCTAAAATTAACTGCAGACTTTATGTATTTTAGTCCAGTAGGCATATCTGTTGGGTTTCTTGTTGTTTTTTTCTACTATAATTTGTAGAGCGCGGTCTTTACCTGCTCTACCTGTAAAGCGTCATGAGATAACTTCTGTTGTGATTTGACGCTATATAAATAAAGACTGATTGATTGATTGATTGATTGATATTTCATTGCTCACAATATCCATTGTTATTGCTTTTTCATTTTCAAACTGATTCAAACACAGATTGTGCATCTCTGTGTGCAGTCATGTTTATTACATGTTTATTACCATCATCACACTCATGTTTATTGATAATATTGACAAGGCAAGCAGCCCGGCGTCATGGCAAAGCGTAACAGAGCCGCCGGTCCACCAGAGGGCAGCGTGTCGGAGTGACACTGTGGCTGTGACGTGGTCTACAGGGGGCGCCAGAGTCTGGTTCAGATCCACATCCAAGCAAAACAGGAGTTTGTTTTTAGCGTGTTTGCTAATGGTAGCTAACATTGCTAGCTAAAGTTTCCCAACTTTTACCCTAACCTTAGCCCCACATTAACCAGGTGTTTTAGCTATCATGAGCTACCAAGCTAATGATTAGCTAATGCTAAGAAGCTAACGACCCCTCGAATAGCTAACACTAATGAGCTAATGATTAGCTAATGCTAAGAAGCTAACAAACACTTGGATAGATATACTAATGGTCTAATGATTAGCTAACAAGCTAATGTTCACATTACGCTGGACCTGATAAGTGGCGCATGTCGCCGTGACGTCACAGCGGCACAGCGACCCCTGGTGGAGCAGCGGGTGTGTTACACGAGGCTACAGCTGATCACTGCGCCCTCTGCTGTTGCCAAAGGGAACTGCATGTTACACAGGCGCAACAAAAATCAAAATTAGTACTCAAAAAGAGTTTGGCTGCAAACTGCAGCGAAACACACACACACACACACACACACACACACACACACACACACACACACACACACACACAGGGACAGCATGATTGATCTCTATGTTGCTGTTCTGTTTCTGGGGAAACAACAATCAGTTTTCATGATGTAGCAGCTCTTTTTATTGTTTTTAGGGTTCGGAGGTGAGCGTTGCCCAAACAATCAAAAACTTCCTTGACAAGAGAAATGAAATGAAAGGTTTTAAGTTCCAAACTGAAAACAGGAGAAAACTGGATCCAAAAGAAAGAGACTTCTCGACCAACTGCTGCTTGAGATGAGTCACAATTATTTATAACTTATTATTATTATTTATATACTATTTATAAACGTGACAGCTGCTGTCCTCACTACAGATCACACACCTCGCAGCAAACAGAATCTAAACTACAAGCAGAACAGAGAGAGAGAGATACTCACATTTGATTTGTGATTTAAAAAAAATCTATATTAAAAAGACTTTACTAACCAAAACATATTTCTGTAACAATAAATAGAGCTCTACAATGCAATTCATGCCACAAAAATTTCACCACCTATTCAAAAGATGACATTAAATCATCATCTTCCATAGAATATACTGCATCATTATAGCACCACTTTTTAATAAAATCATGTGTGTTGCTCATTCCTTTAAAAATCCTAAAATCAGCCTCCCGCCGCTTCCAGGAGCAGATCTTCCCTCCAGTGCTGTGAGTTGTGGTCTGGTGCACCTGAAGCTCAGGAAACATCTTCACAGGTCAAACTGATTCTGTCTCATCCTCTCTGCCAGCCACATTCTCCAAAGCAGTTTTTATTCTGTCCTCCTCCCTGTCCCGACCAGGTAAAGGTAAAGGTTTGGATCCCCGTCAGTCTCTCCTCATCCTTCTCAGTGTTTTCTTCTCTTGCTGTTCCTCTGCAGCTTCAATCGAATTCACAATCCAGTTTATATTCTCTGGGATTATTCCCGGGTTTCAGCACCACTTTTTAAGCTGCAGGGAAGAACCTCAAAGGTTTCTGATTATTTACAAGCTGCGTTTTGGGGGAAGAGGAACAAGATGGAGTCCCAGCAGGTCCAGCACACACACCTGAACCTCCTCACAGGTATATCACATGGACATATTTACACAACACGTGTGTGCACAACACACACGTTTCTGTATAGCAGAAAACCGTCTTGATACTGATCTGCAGACCTCCTGTGTGTGTGTGTGTGTGTGTGTGTGTGTGTGTGTGTGTGTGTGTGTGTGTGTGTGTGTGTGTGTGTGTGTGTGTGTGTGTGTCTGTGTGTGTGTGTGTGTGTGTGTGTGTGTGTGTGTGTGTGTGTGTCTGTGTGTGTGTGTGTCTGTGTGTGTGTGTGTGTGTGTGTGTGTGTGTCTGTGTGTGTGTGTGTGTGTGTGTGTGTGTGTGTGTGTGTGTGTGTGTCTGTGTGTGTGTGTGTGTGTGTGTGTGTGTGTCTGTGTGTGTGTGTGTGTCTGTGTGTGTGTGTGTCTGTGTGTGTGTGTGTGTGTGTGTGTGTGTGTGTGTCTGTGTGTGTGTGTGTCTGTGTGTGTGTGTGTGTGTGTCTGTGTGTGTGTGTGTCTGTGTGTGTGTGTGTGTGTGTGTGTGTGTGTGTGTGTGTGTGTGTGTGTCTGTGTGTGTGTCTGTGTCTGTGTGTGTGTGTGTGTGTGTCTGTGTGTGTGTCTGTGTGTGTGTGTGTGTGTGTGTGTGTGTGTGTGTGTGTGTGTCTGCGTGTCTGTCTGTGTGTGTGTCTGTGTGTGTGTGTGTGTGTGTCTGTGTGTCTGTGTGTGTGTGTGTGTGTGTGTGTGTGTCTGTGTGTGTGTGTGTGTGTGTGTGTATGTGTGTGTGTGTGTGTGTGTGTGTGTGTGTGTGTGTGTGTGTGTGCGTGCGCGCGCATAGAGTGGAGGAGGCCTCTCTGGAGGAGAGACATGTTGGACTTTCTCTCATGTTATTTTTGATTGACACACACATGGCTCCACCCCCCATGGCGACGAGTATCACTTCCTGTGTGGACAAGACAGGAAGTGATGATGTTTGGCTGTCGTCCAGCAGGTCTCAGAGGTTTGTTTCCATGACGACGATGCAGCCAAACAGGGCATCTGTCCCAAAACAACAGACTGGGTGTGTGTGTGTGTGTGTGTGTGTGTGTGTGTGTGTGTGTGTGTGTCAGATGGTCCTCAGTGGGGTTCAGGAACATGCTCTGGTCTTGGAAGAAAAAGCTCACACACACACACACACGCAGCCAGCATGTATCCTTTACAGTCTTTGATGTGCCTCCAGACAGAGATGTTACCATGGCAACCAAATGAGGAGAATGATTATTAATTTAAAAAGTGCCTCTTTCATCCCTCGGCTTCTCGCCTGTGAGCCTCCATGTGAAACACACACACACTCACACACACTCTCACACACACACACACACTCACACACACACACACACACACACACACTCACACACACACACACACACTCTCACACACACACACACACACTCACACACACACACACACACACACACACACACACACACTCACACACACACACACACACACACACACACTCACACACACACACACACACACACACACACACACACACACACACACACTCACACACACACACACACACACACACACACACACACACACACACTCACAGCCCAGCTCAGCTCGTTGTCAAAAAGCCCTTTGAGAGTCAAATTCTTTCACATTTCTTAGGAAATTATTTTTATTATTATTGTTATTATTATGATTATTGTTGTTGTTGTTGTTGTTGTTATTGTTGTTCATTATGGCGCTAAGACTGCTGGGAAAACGAATCAGTTCACGTTGTTCACCTGGTGGAGGCGCTCCTGAGTCCTTTATGCTGTTTTGGTTTTTGGCTCATTTTCTGTCTTTTCTGTTTTTTTTCACTTTGTTCCTGTAACGTGAAAGAAACGCAGTGAGTTCACGATTCAAATCATTTCACTGAAATTTAATTCACCAGGAGACACAAAAACGTGATTTTTTTTTTTTTACACACTTTAATCTCACCTCTGACTGTCAGTCACTTCCGGTCTCGAACATGACCGAGCTCCTCTTTTTCAAATCAAAACCGAGTTTCTTTTATTTTATAAAATAAAGATTTTATTAAGGAGGTTTTTTTCCTCCATGTGACGTCATCTCACGTCTGATCCTGCCGACATTTCGAGGCTGGAGCCAAAATGGCGTCTCCGCAGCACAAAGCCATCTGACTGTTTTCCGCCCACGCGCGAGCCGCTCACTTCCGGTTCAGCACCGCGGACAGCTCTCTCTCTCTCTCTCTCTCTCTCTCTCTCTCTCTCTCTCTCTCTCTCTCTCTCTCTCTCTCTCACACACACACATACACACTCACTCACACACACTCTCACACACGCACACACATTCACACACACGCACACACACACTCACTCACAAACACACACACACACACACACACACACACACACACACACAGTTCCGTTTTCCACGCCGCTGATTCTTCACGCGGCGTCTCTTCTTCATCAGCTGAGGAGGAGGAGGAGGAGGAGGAGGAGGAGGAGGAGGAGGATAGAAAAGAGGAAGAACCGACAGGAGGACAGAAACAGAGGAGGGAGAGGAGGAAGAGGAGGAAGAGGAGGAAGAGGAGGAAGAGGAGGAAGAGGAGGAAGAGGAGGAAAGTGAAGCGCAGATCCGGACAGATGGAGGCGGCGGGAAAGCTGCTGCGGCTCGCGCTGCTGGTGCTGCTGGGAACCGACTTCACTCAGGTCCGTTACGATACTTTACACCAGTTTACACCAGTTTACATCACATTACATCACATTACATTACATTACATTACGTTACGCTACGCTACGCTACGTTATGTTGCATTATGTTATATTATATTATATTATATTATATTGCATGACGTTATGTGAGTTTGTGTGTGAGCGGGACGTTCGGGCTCCGTTCTGTTCCTGCAGGAAAACATTCATGTCATTCCTCTTTAATCCCTCAGATCTAATCTGATGTGATGATGGTATTGATAAGGCTGCTGTCCGTATCGGCTCATATTGATCAGACTCAGCTCCACATCATATTACTATCAGACTCTGTGCGAGATGCTGAAACTTTCAGTCAATCAATCAATCAATCAATCAATCAATCAGTCGCCTGCGGAAAAGCATCTATAGCGGTAGAGTTAATCTGGGGGGTTGATGTCCTGCTCAGTAGCACTGCGACGGGACGGGAATCAAACCTGCAACTCGTTAATCCTGCAGATAATCTCGTTCATCGGCAGGATTTTCTAATTGGATTTGATGATTTAGAAGCTGAGCAGTGGAATTAGCAGAGTGAGCAGGGATTACAGATTACAGACAAGGATTAACACGATATCAGCAGACTGAAGCGGGATTAGACCTGATAACTGAACACCACCAGGTTTAGGGCTAAAACAAAAACGATACTACAAAAACTACCATTACTACTACTACTACTACTAGCCTACTACTACTACTACTGCTACTACTACTAATAATAATAATAATACTGACAGTAATAGTAAAATAATAATAATAATGATCCTGTTTGGATTCATGACTTCCGTCCTTCATATTTTATTCTCTGTATATTTGCTGAGCGTCGTGCTGTCAGCACTCTGCTTCACACTGTGTGTGTGTGTGTGTGTGTGTGTGTGTGTGTGTGTGTGTGTGTGTGTGTGTGCGCGCGCGCGCGCGCGTGAGTGTGTGCGCGCGCACAGATGGACTGCGATGTGGGCGGGAAGTGTTAGAAGTTCTAACACTTCCTGTTCTCACACTTCAGTTCTGGGTTTCTTCCAGTAACAGGAGCTGCTCTCAGATCAGCTCTGAGACTAAAAATAGATGTGTGTGTGTGTGTGTGTGTGTGTGTTCTTTTTGTTCTAATGGAGCCTCAGCAGCTGCAGTTCCCTCTGCCGCCTGCAGGGGGAGGCACAATGATCCTGCTTTTAATAATTTAAACACCTTCAGCAACACAAAACACACTTCCTGTTTCATCCTGATTTGTTCCTTCTGTTGTCAGGTAGACAATATCTCTCTTTCTCTCTCTCTCTCTCTATCTATCTATCTATCTATCTATCTAGATAGATAGATAATACAGTCAGTATATATGTATATGTGTATGTGTGTGTATATATATATATATATACACACACACACACACACACACACACACATATACATATACATATATGTATATATACACACATACATATATATGTATATACACACATACATATATATGTATATATACACATACATATATATGTATATATACACATACATATATATGTATATATACACATACATATATATGTATATATACACATACATATATATATGTAAGATCACACACAAGAAAACAGTAGCTAATGTCAAAGACCTACAAATAACAGCAATAATAATAAACAAATAAATAAACAAATAAATAAATCCATGAATTGTGAGTGAGGAAGTAGCTCGTTATGACTTGTGTCCCCCCCCACCCCCACCCCCACCCCCCTCCAGGTGTGGCCCGCCCACCCCGAGGACGGCTGGCAGGTGTACAGCTCGGCTCAGGACACGGAGGGCAGGTGTGTGTGCACGGTGGTCGCTCCCCAGCAGAGCGTCTGCTCCCGGGACGCCCGGACCAAACAGCTCAGGCAGCTGCTGGAGAAGGTACTGCAGTACCACAGCAAGTACTACTACACTACTAGAAATACTACTGCAATACAGCACACTGCACTGCAAATACTACTGCCACATATTCATTGTCACGGCAACGAAGCTTCTAGCACTGCATTTCTGAGAGTGGGCGTGCCTTCATGCGTCAGTGGCGGTGAGCTGACAAGACAGGCGTCTCTCAGATGTCTGCCGTTTGGAAATATTTTAAAGTGGAAAGTGAAAGCAACATGCAAGAGGGAGATTTCACACGGTGGGAAGGAAAAATGCACCTTCAACACAGCGAACATGATTTGCCACCTGAGAAACAACCCAGCACAGTTTTCTGAGTACACTGCAGCAACTCGGCATAGATCTGTTCATTGTTTCAATAATAATAATAATAAAAAAAACCTAAAGGGACGACCTGGATGTGTTCTTTCTTTGTTTTTACTGCACTGCCAAAGTATCGGATCGGGACTTGGTATCGGCAGAAACTCAAAATCAAAGGACTCTATTGCCCGTCTGTCCGTCCTGGGGAGGGATCCTCCTCTGCTGCTCCCCTGAGACTCTTCCTGTTTTTCTCCATTAAAGGGGTTTTTTAGGGAGTTGTTCCTCATCCGATGTGAGGGTCCCAGGACAGAGGAGGTTGTATTTCCTGTAAAGCCCTTTGACACAAATCTGAAATTTGTGATTCTGGGCTATACAAATAAATAAAACTGAATTGAATTGAAAGGACTCGGACTCGATCTCAGGGGCAAAAAAGTGTGAGGGGACATCCTTAGACAGTACTGATAGTATTGATAGTATTGGTTGATAGTATTGATGGTATTGATGGTATTGACAGTATTGATGGTATTGATAGTATTGATGGTGTTGATGGTATTGATGGTATTGATAGTATTGATGGTATTGATAGTATTGATGGTACTGATAGTATTGATGGTGTTGATGGTATTGATGGTATTGATAGTATTGATGGTACTGATAGTATTGATGGTGTTGATGGTATTGATGGTATTGATAGTATTGATGGTATTGATAGTATTGATGGTGTTGATGGTATTGATGGTATTGATAGTATTGATGGTGTTGATGGTGTTGATGTTATTGATGGTATTGATAGTATTGATGGTATTGGTTGATAGTATTGATGGTATTGATGGTATTGACAGTATTGAGTGGTATTGATAGTATTGATGGTACTGATAGTATTGATGGTGTTGATGGTGTTGATGTTATTGATGGTATTGATAGTATTGATGGTACTGATAGTATTGATGGTATTGATGGTGTTGATGTTATTGATGGTGCTGATAGTATTGATGGTATTGATAGTATTGATGAGGCTGTGCTCTGATGGTGTCCAGGTGCAGAACATGAGCCAGTCCATCGAGGTCCTGGACCAGCGCACGCAGAGGGACCTGCAGTACGTGGAGAAGATGGAGGTTCAGCTCCGAGGACTGGAGAGCAAATTCAAACAAGTGGAGGAGGGACACGAGAGCAACATCGCCAGGCAGTACAAGGTAAGAGACCGCCGCCATCCAGCCAGCCAATCACTGCCAAGTAACCAAGCAGGCTGTAGGACATTCAGAAAGTTCAAAGGTCAAACCACAGAGCTGGGATACAGAGATATGATGACATTACTACCTTTATTATTATTATTATTATTATTACATAGGCCTACATGTTTCCCCTGTGTGAATTGAGCTGTAGCGTCCAGCTGAACTCACCTGGGCGTGTGCTCGTGTCACTCACCTGTCCAAATAAATCCTCCAACATGGCCGATGCCCAACACTCAACAGTGTTGTTCTCTTGCTTGCAGGGCTAACGTTAGGACAACATTAGGAAGAGCCAGGACAGGCTTTCCCTCAAGTCATCACCTTCAGCTTCACATTCCAAACTCTCCTGACCGGCAGCACTTGACCTTTGACCTTTGACCTTTCCGTTCATTTGTAAGCAACTTGGGAAACAGTGGGCAGGCGAGTCAAAGAGAAATGCTCTGCAGCTCCTCAGCATCCGCCACCTCTGAGCTCCAACCTGCTGCAGCCTGAACATTTCTCTGTCAGAGCGAGTCGCAAGGCCACCAGCTGATGGCATGAAGGCATGTTCCTAGTTAACAAGTTAACGAGTTAACGAGTTGTGTCTGTGCTGGACTTGTTTGGTTAAACACTAATGTCCATTTGTTGGATGTAGACAAAAACATAATGGATTTTCATCATCTGTCTTGTCAGAGTGAGCAACACTTGGTCTCAAAAAAAGAGAAATTAGATCAAGATTCTATTGATGTGAATTTGAAACCAAGCGGCGGCCATATTGGAGGGACCGCCGCAGAGATGCACAGAGCAACACAGGCAGGAAGACAAGTGTTTGGGTTAAGCTACTCTACAAAGTAATTTAAACTATAAGCTAATGTAAGTCTAGTTTTAAACTGTCAAAGCCACATTACTGGAACTGGCCTGTCAGCGACCCTTCAGCCAAAATCCTCTGACACAGAAAGAAAACAACAGCTGGACTTTTCCTTTTCTCCCTTTTCTTGCTTTGTTTTTACAGTTGATGTGAAGTTCAGATGGCTCCACCCCATATTGGTGTCTAGTGTCTCGTACTTGTTCTTTATTGCTTATGATGTGTGTAGTTTTTATTGTCTGTGGAAGAGGCTGTCCAGCCGTCTCTCTGCCAGGTGAAGAGGGTGAAGCGAACCTGAACCAGGTGGATGCAGTTCACCCTGCAGACACACGGCGCGTTAGCTGGCGGCCTTTTGGAAACCAAGTAAACAGCTGTGTCATTTATCATTACACCTGTGTGACAACAGCAGTGACATGAAAGGAATATACTCAAGTTACACAAGTTTCAAGTGTAAGTTTATTTAGAGCCCAACCTCCCTGTTTCCGTTTCCACTTTCTGTGACTTTACACGCAAACAGAACAAACTCACATTAAATTCAAGTGACTGGCTAAAAAAACCTCCCCAAAGCCCACAGATGGAAGCTGCTTCCTCAGTGCTGGTTCCTCCAACACGGCATCTGTCTGGCTTCAAAATCATCAGATCAGAAACACTGAAACCCTTTTTTTGAGATCGGTGGTGAGCATGAGGTTTCATGACATCATCATCCCGAGCCGCCCGCCTGTCTGCATGTGGTTCCTGCTCACCACAAACATGTTTGAACTGCACAAAAATTCATGACTGTTCTGCAAATGAAGCATGAAACTGCTTGTGAGTTATTGCATTTTTGAGATGAAAAATAAAATTCTTAAAATAGTTGTGTTGGTGTTGAGCTGCTGTTTGTGGAGACAGGGGGTTCTGCTCCCACAATGCATCTGAACCAAGAGCACTGATTCACACACACACACACACACACACACACACACACACACACACACGTTTACCACTGGTCAGCTGATGCGACCGGGTCGGGGGTCAAACCTCATTTTGCCACAGCTGCTCTCGATTAGCTTCAGACATTTTTTCATTCAGATTATTTTCACTGCTAGTAACGACAACAATAAAGTATTGTATAAGTATTTTTTTTAATGATTATACATTAAATTGATAATGTTGAACATGCTTAAATGTGAAATATTATGTTTGAATATAAAAATGTTCAGCTTCTTTTGAAACGGGCTGCAGTTGAACTTGTGTTTTATTGAAGTAAAACTGATTCAGGACGGAATATAAAGGAATACTACAAACTGCACAGAGTCATTTAACATATTTTTTTAAAATTCGAACTTAAAGAGGATCAGATGAATCTGGGCAACATCCAATTACAGATCAGTCGGGTCACTCAGGTTCACTCGATCAAACAGCATCACTTCTTTGCACTTTTAAGTTCTGATTCATCCTGAACGCTTTCTTTGTTTTCTTTTGAAATGCGACTGCAATGTGTCACCTGGAGGTGTGGTGGTGGTCCAGGTAGTGGGCTAGGGTTAGGGATAGAGGAGGCGGAGCATGACCCATTGGGGGGCGGAGCCTGACCTGGACAGCCATTTCATTGACCATCTGTTTTCCAGGCTGTCAGTCTGTCCCTGGTGATGTAAAAAACAAAAGCTCCGCCCACAACACTGAAGCCCCTGTGTGTTTTTCAGGCCATCAAGGCCAAGATGGAGGAGCTGCGTCCTCTCATCCCGGTGCTGGAGGCGTACAAGGCGGATGCGCGGCTCGTTGCTCAGTTTAAGGAGGAGGCGGCGAATGTGAGCGCCCTCCTCAGCGCCCTGCAGGAGCAGCTGGGCGGCTTCGACTACCAGGAGCTGCACAGCAGGGTCTCCAGCCTGGAGGAGAGACTGAGGGCCTGCATGCAGAAGCTGGGTGGGCAAACACACACACACACACACACACACACACACACACACACACACACACAAATGTTATTATACATGAATGTTATTAGATACACTCCTGATCAAAATCTTAAGACCAGTTGAGAAATTGCAAGAATTTACATTTTGCACTGTTGGATCTTAAGAAGGTTCTAAGCAGAGCTTCAAAATGCAAAAAGAAGAAATGGGAGTGAGACAAAAAAAAAATTGAGTAAGCAATTTATTGCAAACAACCATTAAACTGAAATAGGCTGTTCATCAGCTGATCAAAAGTTTAAGACCACTGCCTTTAAAGCCCAAATCTTGGCAAAAATGTGGATTCAGTGTCGGTTTCTGTCAGGGATCCACACTGTCATCCATTAGACCTGCGGCTGATGGGACAAACTGCTGAGGAATGTATTCAGATTCATTGACATCCGCAATGTACATGTCCTGTGTGTGTGTGTGTGTGTGTGTGTGTGTGTGTGTGTGTGTGTGTGTGTGTGTTCAGCCTGTGGGAAGCTGACAGGAATATCTGAGCCAGTCACCATCAAGACGTCAGGCTCGAGGTTTGGGTCATGGATGACAGACCCTCTAGCGCCCCCTGGAGACAACAGAGTAAGCTCACAGACATTTTAAAACTGGATTTCTTGAAAAACATGAGAAGAAATTAGCAGAAGAATTACTGGAAGTAATCAGTGGCTGCAAAATGAGGACATAAGAGGGTTTAGTTTGACCCTCCAGGACACCACATTCTGAGAACCACAGCTCAGAGCAGAATGAAGCGTAAAGATGATTTATATTTACAGAATATTTTACATTATTGTAGCTTGTTCATTATGTTTTGTTTTTTTCCCACTCAGGTGTGGTACATGGACGGTTACCATAACAACCGCTTCGTCAGGGAGTACCAGTCAATGTACGACTTCATGACCTCAGATAACTTCACGTCCCACCGCCTGCCCCACCCCTGGTCTGGGACGGGTCAGGTGGTCTATAACGGCTCCATCTACTTCAACAAGTTCCAGAGCCACACCATCATCAAGTTCGACTTCAGCAGCTCGCTCATCAGCCGCTCGCGCCAGCTGGACTTCGCCGGCTACAACAACATGTACCACTACTCCTGGGGGGGGCACTCCGACATCGACCTCATGGTGGACGAGGGCGGGCTCTGGGCCGTCTACGCCACCAATCAGAACGCGGGAAACATCGTCATCAGCCAGCTGAACCCCAACACTCTGCAGATCATCCGCAGCTGGACCACCAACCACCCGAAGCGCAGCGCAGGCGAGGCCTTCATGATCTGCGGGACGCTGTACGTTACCAACGGTTACTCTGGCGGAACCAAGGTGTACTACGCCTTCTCCACCAACTCGTCCACCTACGAGTACATCGATATCCCCCTAACCAATAAATACAGCCACCTGTCCATGCTGGACTACAACCCCCGCGACAGGGCGCTGTACGCCTGGAACAACGGCCACCAGGTTCTTTATAACGTCACGCTGTTCCACATCATTCAGTAACACCGAGATCCCTCCGGGACCTCCCAGGAACACCACGAGTCGAGGAAACCTTTAAAATCAGATTTAACACTTTGATGGTTAGTATTGCACAAGGCTTGTTATGTCTTCAAAATTTGTTCGAAATACAGAAAGGATTCACACGTCTTCACTGTTTCCCCTCACGTTGTTGTGTTGGAGATTAAATTTAAAATCGATACATTTAATAAACACAGTTTTGGTGAAGCAAAAGCAGATTTTAAGCAAATTCCTTAAATATAAAAAACGGAAAGGTCGTTGGCAGAATGTGTTAGCTCATCCTCGCTGGCTAAGCTAACTGCCGGCAGCCAGTTTTGTTTTTCTAGAATGGTGATGGAATGAAAGTAACGTCACTGTCCTAGGAAAATAAAATTGGCCTGTTGCCATCTACCTGTGGCAGGTTTGCACTGGGCAGTCCTCAGAAAACAAGAAAAAAAAAGTAAACTGATTCAAATTCTATTTTCATTTGCAAAAAGAAAATAATAGAATTATTTGTTTGAAACCAGAACAAATCCACTCGATTTATTTCAAATAAATAAAATTATTTATATGTACACAAATTCAAACTGTCAAGTGAATTGTGATTAAAATGATATATTTTGTATTTGAAGGTCAGATACTGATGCTGGATCAGATTTCTTGTGTTTGAAACATTAAAGGTTAAAGTTCAACAGCTTAAAGTTCAGATGGGTCAGAGTTTAAACTGGAATAAATAAATAAACAAACAAACAAATAAAATAAAAGGAAAATAAATACTGTCTAAAATGACAGTAAAACTATATAAATTGCTGTTCATAAGCATTTAAAAAAAATCTGATCCAGGGGGCGCCAGGTGAGCCACCTGTCCACGCCTGACTGCAGTGTTGCAGGTTTGAATCCTCAGGCGCTGTCTCACTCTCTGCCCTGCTGCCTTTCCTGTCTCTCTCTTCTGTCGCTGTCAAATAAAACAAAAATCCCCAAAAAATAATCAAAAAAAAAGAAAAACATCGCTGGTCTCACATTTAAAATCTTGTCATTTTTAGAAAGATTTTTGCTCATTGCAGTTTTTTTTTCTAATTTGTACATTGCCTTCTCCCCAAACAATTTTTAGAGAATTAAATGACAGTAAAATTAAACTATTTTACTGAGGACCCCCTGCAATCCCCTTAGGGACCCCTGGGGGTCCCCGGACCCCAACTTCAGTTCACCCAAAAATTCAGGAAGAAAAAATTCAGGAAGAAAAAATCCATTTTTTTTTTAATGCAAACAGTTATAAATGTTATTAATAAATGAATAAATATCATGAGTGGATGAATATTATTAGTAAGAAAACGAGTTTGTTGACAGTTTTAGTGACGTTTTGTTTTCACAGCCTCTTTGTGTTCACTTCTCTGTCATAAACAAATAAACAATCTTCTTAATAAACAACAACAACAATTCTGTGAGCATCTCTTTCAGAACAAAACAACACACACACACACACACACACACACACACACACATACACACACACACACACACTGAGATCTGACATGAAATCATTGTCCTCCTTCACACAGGCGGGGGTTGGGGGGCGGGCGGGCTTGACATTTACTTGATGGACTGCAGACAACATGTGCACACAGGAAGGCTGACTTCCACCGACTGCCCGTATACCTGAAGACACACCTCCCAGGTACGCTGCATGAACCAATAACAGCAATCAACAGGCAAACAGCAGATGGCGCTAGAGCAGCAGCACAATGGCACATATCAATGTGATTCCAACAATGACTTGCATACTATATGAGAATATTACATCCCCTTTCTTTTGAAAAAAATGTACAGTACAGTCCTTGTTATGTCACTAAGCAATTAAACTCTTCAAGAACAATAACACACAAAATATTGTAATCCAAGTAGCAGTGATGCAACACTCATAACCACTGCAACAACAAAATATTCACTTTCCGTTAGCAATAGGCTGGTTTTCAGAAATGAGCATGCAATGTATAGTACAGGCCAAAAGTTTGGACACACCTTCTCATTCAATGCGTTTTCTTTATTTTCATGACTATTTACATTGTAGATTCTCACTGAAGGAATCAAAACTATGAATGAACACATGTGGAGTTATGTAAAAAAAGGTGAAATAACTGAAAACATGTTTTATATTCTAGTTTCTTCAAAATAGCCACCCTTTGCTCTGATTACTGCTTTGCACACTCTTGGCATTCTCTCAATGAGCTTCAAGAGGTAGTCACCTGAAATGGTTTTCCAACAGTCTTGAAGGAGTTCCCAGAGGTGTTTAGCACTTGTTGGCCCCTTTGCCTTCACTCTGCGGTCCAGCTCACCCCAAACCATCTGGATTGGGTTCAGGTCCGGTGACTGTGGAGGCCAGGAGCATTATAGGCAGCAGGAGAGGAAACTTTATGGCACAACAGCTGGATTAGATTAGATTAGATTATACAGGTGGAGCTATGTGTGTGGGTTAGGGTTAGGGTTAGGGTTAGTGCATGTGTGTGCTTGTACGTGCATGTGTGTGTGTGTGTGTGTGTGTGTGTGTGTGTGCTCCTTGACAGCCGACCCATGAGATATGATTTTTGCGTGTTTTTGTTTGGTTTGAAATCAGTGACTTGTCTTTGTTGTGCTCTTCTATGGTTTGAAACTTATGTTGTTGTTTTTTTTGTTGTTGTGTTTCTTTTGTGTTTCATTTTTGTTGAACTGCTGAACACCGTGAGCTGCAATGTGAGCATGAAAGGTGCTACATGAACAGGATTCATGAATTCATTCAGGATTTAATCAAGGAGCAGACAGTATCATCATCATCATCATCATCATCATCATCATCTTCATCATCGTCATCATCGTCATCAACATCGTCATCTTCATCATCATCCTCATCCTCCTCATCATCATCATCGTCATCTTCATCATCATCATCGTCATCATTTTCATCATCATCATCTTCATCATCATCGTCGTCATCTTCATCATTGTCATCTTCATCATTGTCATCTTCATCATCATCTTCTTCATCATCACCATCATCATCATCGTCATCATCTTCATCATCATCATCATCATCGTCATCATCATCATCAGGTTAGTGTTTAAGGTATTGCAGTGTCAGGACAGATGCAGTGATGTATTAATGTGCACAGGTTTGTTTTTGTTTGAAAGAGTTTATGTATTGTTTGGTTTGTGATATGAAGCCGGGGCCTCGTGTGTCTTGTTGTCTTACGCATTTGACCCAAGTTGTTTTGATAACTTGAAGACTTTGTGATTTATTTTACTTGTTATATTTTTTTTTTTGTTTCTTGCAATTTACTTTGCACATTTCACAGCACTAGTGGTGGCAACATTAAACTACACCAGGTGATTCTGCCTCCGTGACTCCTTCTTATACCATTTGGTCAAGTCAAACAATCATCATCATCATCATCATCGTCATTTTTATTGTTTAGAGCTTGCCTCGTGTTACGTTTTCTTCTTCTGTTCTTTGGGTTTGGGCAGGCTGTCTAGCTGGTCCTGGACCAGCCGTGTGATGGTTGAGTTGCCGTAGCGACGGGTCACGTCCAAACAGCTCTGACCTGGGATCAGAACACAGTTTCACTGTTTACTGACATGAAGCCGAGCTGCAGCTGCGCTAACCTGGAGCCAGGTGAGCTACCGCCTGTCCCTGTACAGCGAGAAGTGGTGATGTCACAGTGATGTCATCATACCTCTGATGGAACGCATCATGGACCCTCTGGAGGCCATGTATATCTACCAGCCAAGAACATTGGTCAGCGTTAAACCAATCACAGCAGGGCAGCTGATTGCATCATCAGGCGTCACTACAGCAACAGCAGCTTTTAGAGCAGCTGATCGTTTCTCCAGAACAGAAGAAATTGCTAAATTTAGATTTGCTGTCAGTGACATCACCATTCCACACAGTGACGATCCCAGACTGAACTCCCTGCAGGTTATTTCTGCTGTATTTGTTTTTGTTGTTGTACTTAATTGTTTTAATTGATAAAGTTTAATTTTGTTGTTTGTGTTTGTCAACATGGAATCAACAGGGCACAAGACAAATGTCTCTGATCTGTTTATGTACCTTGTTTGTTCTGCGTCTGGACGTTGGCTCCAGCCCTGATGAGGATGTCCACGCAGGCGGGCCTGCAGCTCTCAATGGCCTTCATGAGGGGCGTGGCTCCACTGATCGACACGGCGTCCAGCTCCGCCCCGCAGGCCACCAGCAGCTGGACGACATCCAGCCGACTGGCGCTGCAGGCATGGTGAAGAGGTGTCCAGTTAAATTGGTCACACATGTTGACGTCCGCACTGTCAGGAGAAATAGCTGATCAATGACTGATCAATACCTGAGCAATAACTGATCACTGATCAGTCATTATGGGCAAGTGCTCAAGTCAGCCAGTAATCAATAGATGAACAAAGAACCACAGCAATGTATGGAGCAGCGGTGACTCGCTGTCAGAGCTGATCAGAATGTGCAGATCAATAATCAATCACTAAAATGAAAAAGTTTCATAATATATTTATGTGCAGGATATTATTATATTATTATAATATACTGTATTATTATACTGAATCATATGTAATGCTCCACTGGGCTCTCTGGCACCCCCTGCAGGTACAAGTCACTTTCTCACCCACAGCCGATGAGGAACTCTGCCACCTGCAGGTCGCCACTGCTGCACGCCATCATCAGCGGCGTTTTGTAGAAGCGATCTTGAACGTCAACCGGGACACCGTGGCTGAACGCCAGGCTAAGAGACTCCAGATCAGCTGCTTTCACACAGCGACTGATGCTGACAAACACCTGACATCACAATAACAACCAGAATAACAACCAGAATAACAGCTGTAGTAACAACTATAACAAATGTAATAATATCCCACACAGATTCATGAGTGTTCATCAGTGCCTTCAATCAACTGAACACAAAAAAGAATCTCTCTCTCTCTCTCTCTCTCTCTACATATATATATATATATATATGTATGTATGTATGTATATATATATATATATATATATATATATATATATATATATATACATATATACACACTACCAAAGTTTGGACACACCTTCTCATTCAATGCGTTTTCTTCAAATCTATGAAGCAAGATATCAAATATATGAAGCAAGATATATGGAATTATGTAGCAAAGAAAAAAAATAACTGTAAATATGTTTTATATTTTAGATTCCTCATAGTTGCCACCCTTTGCTTTGTTGACAGCGCTGCAAACCCTGGGCCTTCTCTCAGTGAGCTTCATGATGTAGTCACCTGAAATGGTTTTCACTTCACAGGTGTGCCTTGTCAGGGTTCATTTGTGGAATTTCTTGCTTTATCAATGGGGTTGGGACCATCAGTTGTGTTGTGCAGAAGTCAGGTTACTACACAGCCGACAGCCCTATTGGACAACTGTTAAAATTCATATTATGGCAAGAACCAAACAGCTAAGTAAAGAAAAACGAGTGGCCATCATTACTTTAAGAAATGAAGGTCAGTCAGTCCAGAAAATTGCAAAAACTTTAAATGTGTCCCCAAGTGGAGTCACAAAAACCATCAAGCGCTACAACGAAACTGGCACACATGAGGACCGACCCAGGAAAGGAAGACCAAGAGTCACCTCTGCTTCTGAGGACAAGTTCATCCGAGTCACCAGCCTCAGAAATCGCAAGTTAACAGCAGCTCAGATCAGAGAGCAGATAAATGCCACACAGAGTTCTAGCAGCAGACCCATCTCTAGAACAACTGTTAAGAGGAGACTGCGTGAATCAGGCCTTCATGGTCAAATAGCTGCTAGGAAACCACTGCTAAGGAGAGGCAACAAGCAGAAGAGATTTGTTTGGGCCAAGAAACACAAGGAATGGACATTAGACCAGTGGAAATCTGTGCTTTGGTCTGATGAGTCCAAATTTGAGATCTTTGGTTCTTTGGACAACCGCCGTGTCTTTGTGAGACGCAGAAAAGGTGAACGGATGGATTCCACATGCCTGGTTCCCACTGTGAAGCATGGAGGAGGAGGTGTGATGGTGTGGGGGGGTTTTGCTGGTGACACTGTTGGGGATTTATTCAAAATTGAAGGCACACTGAACCAGCATGGCTACCACAGCATCCTGCAGCGACATGCCATCCCATCCGGTTTGCGTTTAGTTGGACCATCATTTATTTTTCAACAGGACAATGACCCCAAACACACCTCCAGGCTGTGTAAGGGCTATTTGACCAAGAAGGAGAGTGATGGAGTGCTGCGGCAGATGACCTGGCCTCCACAGTCACCGGACCTGAACCCAATCCAGATGGTTTGGGGTGAGCTGGACCGCAGAGTGAAGGCAAAGGGGCCAACAAGTGCTAAACACCTCTGGGAACTCCTTCAAGACTGTTGGAAAACCATTTCAGGTGACTACCTCTTGAAGCTCATGGAGAGAATGCCAAGAGTGTGCAAAGCAGTAATCAGAGCAAAGGGTGGCTATTTTGAAGAAACTAGAATATAAAACATGTTTTCAGTTATTTCACCTTTTTTTGTTAAGTACATAACTCCACGTGTTCATTCATAGTTTTGATTCCTTCAGTTAGAATCTACAATGTAAATAGTCATGAAAATAAAGAAAACGCATTGAATGAGAAGGTGTGGCCAAACCTTTGACTGGTAGTGTGTGTGTGTGTGTATATATATATATATATATATACATATATATATATATATATATATATTCACTGTCTGTATATGAATATATCTAATATGTAATATATGAGGCTCCCTTTGGGGCAACATCTCTTCGGGGGGGTCTGACTGAATTCAATCAATTCTATGATAAAAGAAATACTGCTGAGCCAAAATTACAAAGTCTCTCAAAACAAGCATGAACAGGGTCTTACACACACACACACACACACACACACACACACACACACACCAGGGTGGGAATTATACTGCGGCCATGACGGCCATGGCCGTCGTTGCCCCTTACTCTGGCCGTAGTGCCCTGAAAATAATTGTAGCCCTCACGGCCAATTTGGCCGGAGTGCCCCAAGCAGTCAATCTCTCAAGGTTATCATGGATGCAAGAAAATCCCGAGCAGAAAAAAAGCGAATCCCGACCCAAAATGAATTGAATTTCTGCCCATGTTGGTGGCTTTGAAGCAAAGCAATGTTTTGCATGCGTGCGTAACCATTATACAACACATAGATCCGACCGAGCATTCTTAACATCAATCAGACGTTTAGAATGTGCTCAAATGAGCATGACAGCACAGCTAGCCGTGCTCAAATGAAAAATACCTCATCACTGAAAATATTACTCCGCCTATATCTTATTGCCCGAGTCTGTGTGGTTTCCATGGCAACAAGAAACGTTTCACTGAAACCCGCATCAAAAGCCGCTGTCAGCTTTGTTCGCCTGCATAATGGACCGTTTGGTTGTCAGTTTTGATTTCTTTGGCGACCTAAGTTTGGATAAACGGCTGAACGAGGAAGACAAGACAACAGAAAAAGGAGAGATACGCGAGAGTGACAAGTGAAGAGCTGGATCAGCTGGAGAGGTCAGGAAATGAAGCCGGTACGGCCGGTCAACGTCTTGGGCTGTCAAATGTCTACAAGACTACCTGACAAACACCTGGCAAACAGCTGATTTCTCACCTGTAAGGAAAGAAGAGCTGAACAAGATCCTCCGTGAATTTTATGGAGCTTTAATTTCTATAATAAAGAGAATGAGATGCCTCAGTGGATTCAGCACTACGGACAGTACCCGCTGAGGCAGATTCAGCACCACGGACAGTACCTGCTGAGGCAGATTCAGCACCACGGACAGTACCTGCTGAGGCGGATTCAGCACCACGGACAGTACCTGCTGAGGCAGCGTCAGCACCATGGACAGTACCTGCTGAGGCAGATTCAGCACCACGGACAGTACCTGCTGAGGCGGATTCAGCACCACGGACAGTACCTGTCAGATTTCCCACAGAGATGTGCGGCTGTAACTTTGTTCTTGTTATTAATGTGTTAATGTTATTAGTTATTAATTAGCCTATTAATCATTATTTGTTCAGTCTTAATGAGTTTCCTAGGTCATTGATTTAATTAATTCTTCAATTTGTTTGCATCTGTACATGAACATTAAATGAACATTTAATAAATCAACACATCTGTGAAAACTGTGGTCTTTATTTCAGAGGTAAATTGCTAACAGCCTGAAAAGGTGATTCTATAACTCTGTTCAGCCTTAATGTGACTGCTTACTGTCCTTACTTTTGCTGCTTCACCACATTAATCGGAGCTGACGTTAAATTGGAGTGACACACCCCCAGCTGAAATAAAACATCTGCCGGTGAGTTTATGAAATTGTTCTGGCGCCGACACTGGAAAGCAGTAGCCTGTATTTAAATATAACTGTTAATATAAGTTGGTTGTAGATAAAGATCAGCTGTGTTGCTGAGTCTGTGTCACGGCACCTGTTAGATTAAAAATGACTGAGAAGTCGGCAGAAGTATAACTATCAGTCCATGAAAAAAATATTTTTTTTCCAGCGGATATTCTAGTTACAGCATGATTGAATGATTTTGTGTTGCTGTGTGTGGTATTTATTCAGTTTTGGGAAATCAAAATGTCTAGAAAACATGATAAGCCCAAATTGGCTGACAAGGACTAGTTAATGTCAGATCTCATGTATTTCTGCTGAAACGGAGAGAATACTAGCAAAAGACTTTTATATTTTGGGAGCGAAATGCCCACAGTATGAACACATTTTGATTATACATTTTATTTTGTTGATAATGCATTGTATTTTGTGTGATTGTTTTTGTTTTGTTTTGTTTAATTGTATGAATTCATGGTGTTTATTCATAGCATAGGTTACAAGTCCACGCATTTTATTCAATGGCCTTGGTGCCCTGGCATGTGGCCTTAATGCCCTAAAAAAAAGTGGCAACACCAAAGGCCAAATGGCCTTGCCCCTAAAATTGCGTAATTCCCACCCTGACACACACACACACACACACACACACACACACACACACACACACACACCCTGTCAGGCTCCTCCATGGACCACGCTGAGTCGTCCATGATGGGGTGGTGTGGCGGGCGGTCCGAGGACCAGAAGCGCTCGATCATGAAGAGGGGCGGGCCTCCATTCGGGTGGCGGCGGGTGAGCGGCGGGGGGAGCACGCAGACAGGCAGGGGGAGGACAAACTTCCCCTTCTTCCTCCGCCTCCCCCCCTTCCCGGTCTTCCTCTCTTTGGGAGCGTAGGACGGCAGGGTGAAGGCCTTCTGCAGGAAGTGGACTCCTCTGAAGAAGTCTGACAGGTTGATGAGGCCGTCACGGTTCCTGTCGTGTTCCTGAACGATCTGCAAGATCCACCAAACACTTTGATCCGCCGACACTGACGACGTTTTCAGCTCAGTTTGATTTTGTGGAGAACCAGAGAGAAAACAGAGCACAACGCAAATTCCACATAGACATGTAGACCAATGATAGTGGTGAAAATAAAAAATAATAAAATAATACCACCAACAGCAATAATAATAGGACTAAATAATAATAATAACAATGAAATTATAGTATTAATAACAATAATAATACACTGATTCTTGAGAATTTGGATTAAACAGGTCTAAATTTTGAAAATAAAAAAATCAAACAATAATAAATCTATACTTATATGTTTATAGAAGAAGTTCTCAGCAATCAAGTAATGATTCGGTGGAACCTCCTGACTTTGTAATTTTTTCATAAAATATGTGTTTTTCAGGTCATTACTTAATTTTTGTCAACACAGTCAGACACAATAAAAAGCTAATTATTCCTATTTATCACCTTAAGTACACAATAATGTTGTTAAATGTTGAATATTCCCTTTTAATCACTTTTTATGCTCTTTTACATGTGCACTTTGAAAACTCTTGCCTCATGTGAGCCTAATTATTTGAATTTAATATAAAAAATAACATTTTTGAATATCATTGAACACATTCTTTGATTTATAGAAACAATTCCTTTAATAAAGCAGCTGTTTTGGAACAAAAGGTTGCAAACATACTATTTTATAACAAAAGAAGAGTTTAATCTGACTGTGGTGACAGAGTCCAAACAGTTGTGGCAGTGGCTTACTTACAACAACAGGAAAAAACTGAATTTTTCATCGCTCTAATCCATCCCTGCTAATCAACTTCATTTAACTATTTTGTGCAACAAATAACAATTCATCATTTTAGATTTCTATCCAAAAACAATAATGAATAACCAAATGTAAACTAGTAGGCTATTGTAACAACTCGTCCTTTCTCTTTCACTTAAATCAGTCTTTATCTTCCCTTCCTCTGCTCTCCTCTTCCAACTTTCCAACCTCTCCTTTCTCAGATATTCCTCCTTAAACTCTGGATCACTACATATTTTTTCCCTCCGCTTTCTCCGTTTCTTCTCCTTCATTCATCCACTACCAGCTCCTGCCTCACCATAATTTCCTAAAATGCATGCAACATTAGTGTTTCATCAGTAAATTGTTAATTGTATTAAATTATGCAAAATAATTTTTATGAGTTAGTTAGATTTGTTAAAAATGTCAAATGTCATGTTTTATCGTTATCAGCCCACAGTTCAGATATGAAGACGCTCTGTGAAGCTGATGTTAGCTAGATGTTACCATGACAACCGGTGTCATCATGTAAGCAGAGAGGAGTTTGGTCTTACTCTGTGGAGCTGATCTTCTCCTGCAGGGGCCTGGAGGTCCTTCATCACCGTGACAAATGTATCTGCGGAAACGTCGTCCACGGGACCCTCCATCTCCTGCGTTTCCATGGCGATGCGCAAGGCTTCCTGGCGCTCACAGGCCCAGTCGTGGAGCGCTGTTCTCCAGAGGTCGGGCTCTCCGGCGCCAGGTTTGGACGCCTTGGCCTGCAGGCGCTCAGCTTTCTTCAGCTCCTTGATGGTGGTCTTGTCCCGGGTCATGTGACGAGGCAGCAGACCTTCACTGTTCTTCTGCTTGCTGCTGCAGCCTGGAGGTACAACGTCACAAGGTTACACTGAAATACACACTGAGCCAAGACACACACACTATGACCCAAAACACACACACCCTGAAAAAATTACCAGATGAATGAAATCTCACCGTCTGTAGGCGCCTGAAGAGATAAAAGTTAATGACCGTTCTCCGCCACCAAGGGGAACCCACAACTTCCAATAACCTGGGGCTCTAGTTTCTCAGACCAGGTGAGGTGGGGGTGCAGTGCACCTGCGCCTCGCTAACTGGGTGTGTCCAGGTGGATTTTGAAAGTTTGTCACACCGTGCACGGTGGTGCAAGGACTCCACCGTCCCTCCTACCGTCTGAAGGGAGGAGAGAAGGCGTGGAGTGGGTCTGACTCAGCCGATTCACTTTAAACCAATCAGATGAGCTCCTGTCCTCGCCTTTAAAATGCAAAGGAGTAATGAACGTTTACACAGCTGACCTGGAGGAGGAGCAGCAGGTGGAGCGGAGCCCAGGAGAGCGGCGAGCACACGTCACCTAACCCTCACAGACAGGTGTCCTGACTGTCAGGCACAGTAACAAAACAATAAATACCCACAGAAACACGACACCACATAAACTTATCTCCATATGGACTGTCCGTCACAGCTGATGTCAGATCAGAGGAGATTGGCACAGTTTGTGCTGATGGTGAGGTTGTGGTGACGTGTGTGCTGCCCGCCGCTCAGCCAAACTCCCACCACGCCGGCTCCGCTCCGCCTTGTGCTGAAAGTAGACCTGGTTTGCTCTGGTCCAAACCAGCTCTGCAGGGGGTTCGCCTCCCTGCACCACCCTGCACTGCCCCGGGAAACTAGAGCCCCTGGACTCCTCAGAACCTGTGAAGTTCAGGTTCTTTTCCACTGGATGAGGAACCGTCATGCCTGGCAGGAAGTTCTGAGTCTGAATCTGTGTCTTCTTCTTCATGTGTTTCCTGTTTGGCGGCTGGATGCCCAGCTCTCACCTCTGATTCTGAGTCAAGTTTCCATCCACCACAGTAAGTCTTCAATTAAAAACCAAACAGCCAATCAGATCGCAGCAGCTGTAATGCGTCAGGCTGTCATTTTCCTCCCGGGCAGCAGGGGGCAGCTGTTTACAGTTTGGTATCTGATGTGATGTTGTTTACCATTATTCTGCCCACCTCTCTGTGCCAGGAAGCGGCAGCAGGTGGCGAAGCCTCCGGCGGCGGCCAGGTGCAGGGCGTTGGTCTGGTTTCCCGCCACAGCAGCGAGGTCGGCGCCGTACGCAGACAACAACACGAGCGCCTACGGAGACAGAGGAGGGACAAAAACAAAGGAAGTCAAGTTTTTGTATCAGCTGCTGTAGTTTGAATTAAAAGCCAGTTTCCACTGGCCATAATCCTTTTTTAATAAACAAGATAACAGATGAATATTATTATAACATCATTCCCACTGTTTTCCTGTCAGTTCCAGTTAGAAACATTTAGGCTGGGCTGCATCAACAGGGATTAATTTAATCTGAGGTCAGCTCAAAAACAGATTTAAAAAAAAATAATGATCCTAGTTCAGTGGTTCAAACCAAAATTAAATTATTAGTTAATTTGGACACTTTTCACAAGAACTTAAACCCAAGAACTTTAATTATACCGTTCTCGTTAGTTCTGGTCGTTTTTCTTCTCTAATAGACGTCGGTTTTCAATACATAGATCAATACATAGATCAATACATAGATCAATACATAGATCAATACATAGATCGATCGGTTTAAATTATAGATAGATTGAAAAAAAGCAGAACCTCAAAGAAGCCTCGTTCGGCGGCCATGTGGGCGGCGGTCATGTTCCTGTCGTCGCGGGCGTTGGGGTTTCCTCCTCGCTGCAGGATGGCCCTGACGAGCTCCACAAGCCCCGCCCTGCACGCCTCCATCAGCGCCGTGTGCCCCGTTACCTGGGCAACAACAACCTGACCAATCAGCCACTGTTTTGGCAGGAGAGAGAGACAGGAAAGGCAGGGGAGAGAGAGACAGGACGACCTGCAGCAAAGGGCCTGAGGTCGATTTGAACCCAGGACGCTGCGGTCAGGACTCACCTGAACAGGTGTGACGCGCTCTACTACCAGGTGAGCTGCCGGGGCGTGGCGCCCCCTTCAGGAGAGCTTTTCAATGTGTCAGACACTTTGGTTCATAAAAAGCTGATTTCCTAATGGCAGTGTGTCTGTCTGCTTCCTGTTTGTCTGTTTCCTGGTGTTTTTTGTGTGTTGGTTTCCTGTCTCCCTCTCACCCTGTCTCTCTCTCTTTCTCTCTCTCTCTCTCTCTCTCTCTGTCAGTGTCATTCGCCCACCTTCCCACACCTGTCCTGAGTCAGACTCCTCAGCCCTGATTGGTCTGTTCCCTCCCCAGTGTTTCCCTTAGCCAGTCCAGGTGTGTTCCAGGTCCCCCCAGGTGTCTGTATGAACATCCTGCCTCCGCTCGCCAGCCTTTGCTAATATCTGTTGATTATAAATGTATAGATATATAAATATAGAGATCACCAACTGATCACCAAATATATTTGTCAAGAGAGGAAGAGAAATCTGAAGTCGACAGGCTAACCGCTCGTTAGCGAGCTAGCAGGGCGCACAGGACTGGACTCTTCCACAGTTCCTGTGTTCGACGAACTCTGATTACAATTATTTTCAGCTTAAAATAGAATCATTCAGCAGCTCCAACACCTGATGGCCGATGTTGGGGTCAGCTCCGCCCTCCAGGAGGCTGAGAGCCACGCCCACTTCCTGCCGGGCGACCTCACAGGCGGCCAGCAGGACGGGTTTCCCCGCCGCCGACACGTTGTTGACGTCGGCGTCGGCGCCGAGCAGCAGCTGGAGGCAACGCAGGTGAGGCCCGCTGGAGGCCACGCAGCAGAACAACACACCTGTGGAGACACACACACATCCTGGACTGTGAAACTGCAGTCACACACACCTGCAGCTTTTAAAATTTTAATGTCAGCTGGTCAGAGTGTAAAGTCTCAGTTCTCAGCTGAACAGCAACAAACTTCAAACACCGACAGAAGTTACACCTTAAAACTTAGAGAGACATGTTTGGGGTCTCGGTGCGTTCAGGGTCTCGGTGCGTTCGGGGTCTCGGTGCGTTCGGTGTCTCGGTGCGTTCGGTGTCTCGGTGCGTTCGGTGTCTCGGTGCGTTCGGGGTCTCGGTGCGTTCGGGGTCTCGGTGCGTTCGGGGTCTCGGTGCGTTCGGGGTCTCGGTGCGTTCGGGGTCTCGGTGCGTTCGGAGTCTCGGTGCGTTCAGGGACTCGGTGTGTTCGGTGTCTCGGTGCGTTCGGGGTCTCGGTGCGTTCGGGGTCACGTTGTGTTCACGACGATGTTTGGAGTGTGAAAGTGTTTTCTCTCCTCTCAGGCCAGCCAGGCGTTTCCATGGGAACGGGAACGCAGAGCTTGCTGAAAACGGTCATGTGAGATCGTCATGTGATCTAGCGTGTGCTTCTGCGTTCTGCATCATGGAAGGAAGAACAGTGTGAAAGTGTGTGTCGCGTGTGAAAGTGTGTGTCGCGTGTGAAAGTGTGTGTCGCGTGTGAAAGTGTGTGTCGCGTGTGAAAGTGTGTGTCGTGTTGCGTAGACACGGCCTAAGTTGCCAGTTTGTTGACTCTGAGCTCGGTGGAGGGGCGGAGCCACTTTGACCTTTGCCCTCGTGGTCCACGATGCTGCTGGTGGCACGGTCGCCGGCCAGCAGAGCCACGACGCCGTCATGGCCGAGCTGCGCCGCCAGCATCACCGCCGTCCGGCCCGCCCCGTCCTGAACACCCGGGTCAGCACCCTGAAGCACACACACACACACACACACACACACACACACACACACACCACCCTGAAACAGAGCAGCAGCAGTTTGTTGCAAAGAGCCGATCGGCTTCCAGACATCTCAATGCCGTCCAGACCTTGTGGGAACAGGAAGTGGGCTGATGAAACAGGAAGTGGGGTCCAGGCTAGTTACAGGCTGTTTACGGGCTGGTTGCAGACTAATTAGGGTTACCTGGCTCAGCAGGAAGTGGACCATGTCTGTGAGGTTGTTGGCGGCGGCGGCGTGCAGCGCTGATCGTCCGTCACTCGGCTCCGTCAGGTTGACGAGGCCGGCGACGCCGAGGCGCAGCAGCTGCCTCACCTGCGGCTGATCTCTGTTGGTGACGCTCTGCAGCAGCCGCCGCACCTGTGGGGACAAAACAGGAAGCGGCACCTCATCGAGCTTTTCCATTGGCTGCTGCTCTTCCTGTGTGCTTTACGTGTCTGAGCTGTGAACGAGCAGAACTTATTCAAACCAGTGACCCGGGAGGGGCGGAGCAGTGGCCAATCATGTGGACCGTTGCCATGGTAACATTGGGGTAACTGACACCTTAAGTGACCGACATGTCGGCGTGAACCTTCACAGCAGCAAGAAAAAAAAAAAAAAAAAAAAAAGGCAGAAGCAGAAGCCCAAGAGAGGCACATCTCCTACCTGCAGTATGTGTTATATTATATTATGATTTTTTTATTATGATATTATGGTTCTGTTATGAAAATGATAATGAACCTCCAGAGACTGAAGGACTGACCTGCAGGAGCTGCCGGCGATCCTCCGCAGACATGACGCCTCGCTCGGCTGAAAACACCAAACACAGAAAAACATCAACAAATCAGATCAAAGACGAGAGGAGAGAAACTCATGAACCAGAAGAACGAGGTCAGATTCTGTTCAGGTTTGTTACCAGGTGGGTTTTTTTCATTAAAATGACAGCAGCACGTGTGGAAAACAAAGCATGAAGCTGGCAGGTGGAGGTGCTAACAGACTCGCAAAATAATCAGACATCATCAGAACACAACAAGATGACAAAAAACAATAAACAAACAAAAAGACAGCCACGCCCCCAGGACGGCAGGGGCGGAGCTACAGACCAAGTGCAGCTTTGGTTTGTGATGACGAGGGAAGCGAGCAGCAGCCAAAACCCCATCAATAAGGAATTATTACATTACTAATATTAGTAATATTAACGGGCCTAATAAATGAAGATTGTGAACAAGGTCTTTCAGATTATTCCATAATCAGCTGGTGATTATTACTCAAAACTGTCTCCCTCTCTAACCCTAACTGACAACTGAATTATAATTATTAATTATTATAGATTAGCATTCATTTTAATTATTATGAGCCAGGAAATCAGTTCCAAATGTTTAGTGAGACTGACATGAGAGATGATTTTCTTCTGCAGCTCCAAAACATTAAATCAGATCAATACTGATCAATACTGAAGTGACTTATGATGATGATGATCTGAGCCCCAAAGAGTGAACTGGCCTTAAAGTCGTAGAAATGTTTTGTTTTAAAAGTTTACAAAGTTTAATATTACACGTTTTCGGTGTTTTTAATGTTTGAAGTGTTTAGTTTTAAAAGTTTTATGAGTTGAAAAGTTTTTAAAGCTCAAACTGACCTCTGATCTGCGAGTCGACTCCTCAGTTTGAAGCATCGCAGCTCTGTTGCCGTGACAACCAAACCAACAGACAGGACTTACACAAACGATCAATACTAAAACATTTAAAATTAACAAATAAATGAACTAAGTAAACTCAACACACTACTATATACACTAAAATAAAATAAAACAAAACAAAATACAATAAAGTGAAAAAAAAGCTGTTTTTTTTTTTTCAGACACATTTAAGATTAAAAATAACAGAAGAATTTTAACTCCAGACATTTAAAATATAAACACAGGAATAAATTTTCAGTGAAGCGACAAAAGGTGAGGGTTGTGTGTGTGTGTGTGTGTGTGTGTGTGTGTGTGTGTGTGCCAATACCTATATAAATGTAGATATAAATTCATATTGGTTTAAAATGCCCCCCCCCCCTCCGAAAAAAGAAATAAAAATCACATTAGTGAGATATGTAATTGATATTTAAATAATTCCAATAACTAATAATAATTAACAGCTAAAGTTTTATTGAAGCTGTTAGTGTTGACATGTTTATCACATCATTATGAGATGTTCATGTTTTGACCTCAGCTTCTGGAGATGTGGAAACAAAGTGGAGCTGCTGCCCCCTGGCGGCCGGAGGCAGAAACTCCATCCAACATCAAATTTCTTAACAACTTTTGAAACTTGGAGAGAACTGACATGAAAACTGGCGAGACATTCATAAAAAAAAAAAAAAAAAAGTTCCAAGAAAATGAACTGGAAATTAGTTTGAAAAATAAATGAATAAAAATTGTCAAAATAAAAACAAAAACAACTGAAAATTGGAAAAGAGGAACAAAATTATGAGAAACTTCCTTTCTTTGTTTTTTCTTTTCTTTTTTGAAAATAGTCTAATTTTTCAGAACTTTTGTTTGCTGAATTTCATGTCATCTCCTTGTTTGTTTTGTCCTTTTGTTGATTTATTCATACTGATTGCTTTATTAATCTGTTTTGTTTTGTTTTTTTCTGTTGGTCACTGCGCGTTTTGAAAGAAACCGGATGAATCAGGTCGGAGTTAAACAGGAAGTGTGTGTACTTCACGTCCTGCTGTCTCTCGTCCTCCTGTTAGTTGCCTGTTTTTCTGTTTTGAATCTCTCCGCCACAGACGCTCAGTGTCCGTATCAAACACGCACGCACGCACGCATACACGCACGCACGCACACAAACAAACAAACACGCAAACTCACGAACCGACAAACAAAACATGGGTGTTATTGTCAATACGAGTTTTATTTTGAAGCTCGGCACCGGAAGTGATGCGCAGACCCTCCTCGCGGAGATAACACAGATCAAAGTCCGTGCTCGTGCCGTGTGATCCAACATGGCGGACAGGCAGGTGCTGTGTGTGGGTCTCGTGTGTCTGGACATCATCAGCGAGGTGGAGCGCTTCCCCGCGGAGGACTCCGACACCAGGTGGGACTACTTTCACTCACCTGAGCCTCACGCTCGACCCCACAGCTCACCGGAGGAAGGCGGGGCCGTGAACGCACCGCGGGGAAATGCGCTGACGCAGCTTCATCCTCATGATGCCTTCAGGGTCCGACACAGGCTCGTAAATACTAGATCGCAGCCCGACGAAAAATAAACCCGGTTTACCCTATGACAACAGAAACACACACCGTGAGCGTGTGTGTGTGTGTGAGCGTGTGTGTGTGTGTGTGTGTGTGTGTGTGTGTGTGTGTGTGTGTGTGTGAGTGTGTGTGAGTGTGTGTGAGCGTGTGAGTGTGTGTGTGTGTGTGAGTGTGTGTGAGTGTGTGTGAGCGTGTGTGTGTGTGTGTGTGTGAGTGTGTGTGTGTGAGCGTGTGAGTGTGTGTGAGCGTGAGTGTGTGTGTGTGTGAGCGTGTGAACGTGTGTGTGTGTGTGTGTGTGTGTGTGTGTGTGCTTTATGTGTGTCCATTAACAGAAAACCAGGCTGCTGTCATTCATCCCATCAAACAGTTTTAACCCTTTGAAATCTGATTCTGGTGAAAAACTGCAGGGAGAAGAAAAAAGAAAGTGATCACATAAATAAAAACAAGAAAAATTACCAAAATGAATAAATGTATTTATTAATAAAAAATAAAACAAAACTGGAAGATAATTACCATAACATTATGTATTTAATAATGTAATCATGTATTGTGTGTGTGTGTGTGTGTGTGTGTGTGTGTGTGTGTGTGTGCCAGGTGTGTGTCCCAGCGTTGGCAGCGAGGCGGGAACGCCTCCAACTCGTGCACGGTGCTGTCGCTGCTCGGCGCCCCCTGCGCCTTCATGGGCTCGCTGGCCCCCGGCCCCGTGGCAGAGTGAGTACCTGTCCTCAGACGGGACGGGGTCCGAGTGTGTGACGGGGTCCGAGTGTGTGACGGGGTCCGAGTGTGTGACGGGGTCAGAGTGTGTGACGGGGTCCGAGTGTGTGACGGGGTCAGAGTGTGTGACGGGGTCAGAGTGTGTGACGGGGTCAGAGTGTGTGTGTCCTCAAATGGGACGGGGTCAGAGTGTGTGACGGGGTCCGAGTGTGTGACGGGGTCAGAGTGTGTGTGTCCTCAGACGGGACGGGGTCCGAGTGTGTGACGGGGTCCGAGTGTGTGACGGGGTCAGAGTGTGTGACGGGGTCAGAGTGTGTGTGTCCTCAAATGGGACGGGGTCCGAGTGTGTGACGGGGTCAGAGTGTGTGTGTCCTCAGACGGGACGGGGTCAGAGTGTGTGACGGGGTCAGAGTGTGTGACGGGGTCAGAGTGTGTGTGTCCTCAAATGGGACGGGGTCTGAGTGTGTGACGGGGTCAGAGTGTGTGATGGGGTCAGAGTGTGTGTGTCCTCAGACGGGACGGGGTCCAGGTGTGTTTATTTTTGCACATTTTATCCAGCAGAGGGCGAAGCAGCTCAAAGTAAAGATGATGATGATGATGATGATGATGATGATGATGATGATGATGATGGTGGTGATGATGATGATGATGATGATGATAAGTCTGAATTTAAAAGAAAATGTAGAACGCTGGCGGCTGGAGGCTGATCTGATCTCAGGTCAGCTGTGGTTCTGCTGTTCTGCGGTTCTCTCTTCTTCTTCTTTGTGTTTCTGTCTGAACTTTCGTCTGTTTGTTCTTGACTTTTCTCACCTTGAGCTCCACCTGCAGGCGTGTTCCTGTCCTGTTCTCTCTCTCTGGGTTCTCTCTGGGTTCTCTCTGGGTCTCTAATGGTTCTGGTTCTCTGTAGTTTTGTTCGTGCTGACTTCAGGAAGTACCATATCGACATCTCTCAGGTGTGTGAGCATGCTCAGTGCTGCCTGCCGGCCTCAGTCGTCATCAGCAACGTCTCCACCGGCAGCCGCACCATCCTGCACATGAACAGGTTTGTGTGTGTGTGTGTGTGTGTGTGTGTGTGTGTGTGTAACTGTGACTGCTGTCAGTGTTTTGGATTGCAGTTCCTGTTTTCATCTCCAGGTGGAGCAACGCTCACCAGAGATCAGAGCACACAGGGAGACGTGTCCTCCTGCAGGGGGCGCTGCAGAGGCTGAGCAGAGTGTCAGCTCTGTAGATGATAATCCTGCTCCTCCTGCAGGGGGCGCTGCAGAGGCTGAGCAGAGTGTCAGCTCTGTAGATGATAATCCTGCTCCTCCTGTGTGTTTGGTGATTGGTTCAGGAACAGTCCAGTTACTGATCAATATCTGGATCAAATGGACTGATCAGTTTAGAGCATTGAGCCCCACTGACCCACACAGATTCTGCTGTTTAGCTCAGTGCTGCCCCCGCTGGACACAACACTGACCTGCAGGCTGTTTAGCTCAGTGCTGCCCCCGCTGGACACAACACTGACCTGCAGGCTGTTTAGCTCAGTGCTGCCCCCGCTGGACACAACACTGACCTGCAGGCTGTTTAGCTCAGTGCTGCCCCCGCTGGACACAACACTGACCTGCAGGCTGTTTAGCTCAGTGCTGCCCCCGCTGGACACAACACTGACCTGCAGGCTGTTTAGCTCAGTGCTGCCCCCGCTGGACACAACACTGACCTGCACTGTGTGTCTGACAGGTTTGGTCTCAGTCTCTCAGGTGAAGTGCTGATCATCACCATCATCTTCATCATCATGTCGACCCGTCACACTGACGCATGGAAGCCCCGCCCACCTGTCACTGTATCACAAACTCTCCCTCTCCCTCTGTCTGTCTCTCCCTCTCTCTCCCTCTCTCTCCCTCCCTTCCTCTCTCTCCCTCTCTCTCTGTCAGTTTCATCGTGGGGGATTTCTCTCGCCGTCAGGTGGATATTTCAGGTGTGGTGTGGCGGGACGGGGAAACGCCGTGTGCGTGTTGCGTGGTTTGTCCGGCCAGCGGTTCTCGTACGGTCGTTCTCTCGGACACGTAAGACAGACGGGGCGAGCGAAGGAAGGCGGGGTCACATAACGTCTGCAAACACGTTCAGGCGGGCGGGGCTACAGATCAGACATCATATCACATATCCCGTTGACATACAGACTCCCAGCATGCAGTGCGTCAGTCTGAACTCACCTGGGTTAGGGTTGGATTGGTCCTGATGTGGGAAGCACCACCCACCTGGTGCACCCAGCAGGATAAAGCAAACGCTCTGAATGAGTTTGTGGCTGTTATGTGACCCTGGGGTGGGCGGGGTCACACTGAGACTGGACCCTGATTGGTCTAATGAGATGGAGGCTCCGCTGCAGAGATCAGCTGTGTGATAATCTGACTACAGATTAAGGTTCAGTGTCAATATCATCTGTGTGATAATCTGACTGCAGATTAAGGTAGTCGCCTTATAATGTTCTGCTTCATCAACATCCAGAAACCACACAGCTGATGATCGGCTGTGGAAAGCAAAACGTTTCCCCGCTTAGGGACTATTTTCCCTGGAGGAGGAGGAGGAGGAGGAGGAGGAGGAGGAAGAGGAAGAGGAGGAGGAGGAGGAGGAGGGAGAGCAGGAGGAGGAGGAGGAGGAGGGGGAGGAGGAGGAGGAGGAGGAGGGAGCGTTTCAGTGTGAAAAAGTCCTGAAAAGCCAACAGTGCTGCTGCTTTTAGGAAAACTCATGTGGAGGACTTTATTGGGCTGATGGAAAACTGGAGTGAAGAAAGTGTGAAGGCTCTGGAAGTTCATGTTCATATCGTAGTGGAATGAATGGAGGAAAGGGAGGAGGAGTGATGTGGCAGCTCTGAAAGCCCACTGCTCGCTCTGGGAGGAGAGCAGAGGAACGTGAAGGAGAGGAACCTCTGAGGAACCTGCAGAGGAACCGGGACGGAGCTTTGTCTGTAAAGACAAACGAATTGAACTCACTGGCCAGCAGCCTCTCTGCAGTGGTTTGGGATTAATTTACTGCTTGTTAATTATTAATCTGCATGTTCAATATTTCAGCATGAAAGTGGATCATGTTTTGATTTGAAGGAAAATAAAAAAAATGAGAGAAAATAAAAAAAAACAACAAATTTAGACCTGAATTCATCCTGATGAAGCCAAACCATCACCTTCATCAGTCCTTTTCAAAGCTCCTTCAGAACCTCAGCCGTCTGTCTCCTCACCAATCAGTGTTCATCAAAAAGGGGCGGGGCTCTGAGCAGGAATCATTTTTAAAGGAAGATTCCACCACAAAACATGAAGACGTTGTTTTGCTGTTTTGTTATTTGTGTGATTTTCTGTCACTGTAAATACCTGTCAAATACAGATCAAACATTTTTCATTTTAAGGAAAAAGTAAAGAAAAAGCTAAAGTTGTTTTTCTGATTTCTTTTTCCTGTTTGTGTTTCCACCAGGAAAAAAAAAACAGAAAAGAGCCTCTGATGTTTCACTGTGGTTTGATTTTTGATTTCCAACAGGATCTGATAAAATTCCATCACACAGGACGTTCCTGCTCTCTAATTCAAAATAAAAGTCTGCTGAGGTGGCGATGGTTAAATATCTTGATCCTGATCCTGAACACAACAACATGACGTGTAATAAGCGTGGTCAGACAGGTGCAGGTGTGTGGGGGGTGTGGTTAGGGTTTAGTTCTATTATATACTATTTAAATAATAGTAATAATAGTTTTATTAAGTTGAAATATCCTTTATTAAATTGAATCTCTGCATTTGACCTTAGTTCTGAGTCACTGCCTTGCTCAAGGGCAGGAGAATTAAAACAAGCCCACATGTTTTAGATGTGGGGTTGTTTTGAACCTCCTGGTTTCACAGTTCCTCTCAGACCCAGAAACAGGAAATGGGTCCAGGTGAGAGTCTCTAGTGACGAGGCCACGCCCCCTCCAGTCAAACACACCCTAGAAAAACAGGAGGAACGGGTAATGATGGACAGCTGGAACAACCAATGAGGCTCCGATGAAGCTGTTGCATCATTGGCCAGATAATCGTACATCACTTCCTGTTTCAGAAGGAGCTTTGAAAACAACTGAGGCATCAAATTTGGATCAGCAAATGAAAAGTGATCTGATCTGATTTGTTGAGATGTTTACACACCGTGTCCAGCACTGATGGGCTAACCCGATAGATCAATCGATCAGTTGATCGACCGACTGTGCTGAGGAGGAGATCCGCCCACATCTGAACCTGAAGTCGTCTCTTGATGTTACTTTGTGAGTTTAGACTTTAAACTGGATGAAGGAAGACAGTCAGGACATCCCTTTCAGAATAAGAGTCCACAGACATCAGAGAAGATGTTACATTGAAATGGTCTGAAATTATTCCAAGGAGATCAAATCATTAAATGTGGCTCTGCAGGGAGCCAATAGGAGCGGGTTTTGACGTGGCCTCACCTGTGGGGCTCAGAGTTTGATGATTTCCTCCTCAGGAACCTGCCTGACGTGACGGACGACGACTTCTCCAAGCTCGACCTCAGCCGCTTCATGTGGATCCACTGGGAGGTAAAGCTCCTGCCTCGTGTTATTTTACAGTCAGGAAACCTTTAGCACCTTTAGCACTTTAAGGCACCTTAGTGCCTTCAGTGTAATTCTAAATTTCACCCTCATTAAAAATGTGCAGATGTAGGAATATGCAAAGAGGCCCCGCCCACCCCCGGCCTGCTGGCTTGTAACCAGAGCTGTGTTCACACAACCAGGAAGTCCTGTCCTGCAACAGGCCCAAATATGCAGCCATGTTTCATAATCTAACCAAGAAAATTAATAATTTTTTTCAATGAGTTGCTGAGACCCTGTTCCCACCTGGCCTTAATCTCCGTCCAGCTGGCAGCTCAGTTCAGGTGTGAACAGCAGCAGTGTGTCCTCAGCGTGTCTCTCATGATGCATTCAGAGTCCTGGGACGCTTTTGTCCACATGGCATCAGAGGTGTAAACAGACAGGTGACCCAGGACGGACTGAAGCCCCGCCCACTCACCTGCCGTCCTCCGTCCTCAGCTGTGATCCGGCCCGACGCCCCGACACAGAGAAACTCTCCTGTGTGACTCTGAGCAGCTGGACTGAAGAGCAGCTGCTTCATGAAGAAACACACAAACTGTCCACCTGCAGGGGGCGCTGCAGGGGAGCAGGGGGCGCTGCAGGGGGCGCTGCAGGGGGCGCTGCAGGGGGCGCTGCAGGGGAGCAGGGGGCGCTGCAGGGGGCGCTGCAGGGGAGCAGGAGGAGCTCAGCTGCCCTCAATAAGACAGGAGCTCCTCTAAACACGTCATGCAGGACGTTTAAATATGAACATGCAGGTGTTTTATTCCTTCATGTAAAATTCAGAGGCAGCAGCTGTTCTTAAACACATTCTGTCTAGATTAAACACATTCTGTCTAGATTAAACACATTTAAACACACAGATTAAAAACTAGATTAAACACATTTAAACACAAAGTACATTCTGATTAAACACACACAATCCCAGACACCACAGAGTCACTGCAGGAATGTTACAGAAACATTCCAGGTGGTTTTGTCCACCTGAGCGGAGAACCCGACCCCCTCAGATGCTGGAATAATCCAGTAATCTGAGCTGAAGGTGACGAGTGGAGCTGGAACACACCTGCTGCTGGTACACACCTGCTGCTGGTACACACCTGCTGCTGGTACACACCTGCTGCTGGTACACACCTGCTTCCTGGAAACAATAGCTTTGTTTTGCATATAGAGAGGGAAAGTGAGATCTGGACACAGGTGAGACACAGCTCACCTTCCCATCACTAATGCCAGGTCAGCTGATGCCAGATTGGCTGTGGTTCTCTCTCTCTCTCTCTCTCTCTCACACACACACACACACACACACACACACACACACACACACACACACACACACACACACACACACACACAAACCTTCAGCAGAGGAGTGTGAACACACACTCTGAGAGCAGATGCAGGCAGCAGTCAGGATCACACAGTTCAGACAGAAACACAAGAAACAGTTTTGAGTGGAAGGAGACTTTAGTTTTAAATATATATTTATACTAATTACAGGTTTCTTGACATTTTTGTGCAAAATTTCCAGGAATGTTTTACTAAGTTAATGGAATTTTCTTTGCTAATTTGCAGATTTGTACAATTTTTTTCTTTTCTTTTATTCTTGTAAAAAATTTTTATGAAGTGAAATCTGATTGGTTGGAGTTTGTTTTCCAGGGCCGAAACGCCGATGAGCAGGCGAAGATGATCCAGCGGGTGATGCTTTATAACAGCACGTTACCACGGCAACAGAGAATCACCATTTCTGTGGAGATAGAGAAGACTAGAGAGTTGCTATACCAGCTGTTTCCTCTCGGTGATGTGGTATGAAAACACACACACACACACACACACACACACACACACACACACACAGACACGTTGGGCTCTAGTTTCGCAGACCTGAGGGCTGGACTACTCAGCAGGTTTAGTGGGTTAGCAGGTATGTTGAGTCTAAAGCCAGGCTTTCCTGTATCACCAAGGTGGCTCTCTTTTAACCCGGCTAGATCACCATGGTAACTGATGCTAGATCACCATGGTAACTGATGCTTATGAGTTTAGTGGTGCAGTCTGTGCACCTCTAAAGGCTGAATTATGCTTCTGCGTAGGAAGAGCGTATGGAGGTTGTGCGAAGCTTACGGAGGTTGTGCGACCGCCGCAGAGCCTTGCCGCGCGCCTCCCAAAAATTGTAACTACGCGCCGAAGTACATCATTTCCGGCATTTCATTGCAACCGGCATCACATCCTGTTGTTGTGCCGGCCGGCAGCGCCGTTTTTAAAAACTGTTGTGTCTCGACTCGTCGGTTGTGTTTGAAAACTTTGGAGAGTGCTGGATCTCACGGAAGAACATCTGGCCGAGGAGGTGCGCAAGTACCCGCACCTATACGACTCGTCCTCTCGCCATTACAAAGACGTACAGAAGAGCAGCGACCACACGTCACAGGGTCTACGCTGGTGGGCGGAGGATTGCTCAGTGTGTTTCGCAGAGGTATGTTGGACACACACGCTGCGGAGGAAATGCGAGCTTCACACAACCCCCACACGCTCTTCTAACACTGAAGCATAATTCAGGCTTAACAGTATACCTGCATTGCGCATATGTGTCACTAATCATCGGACAAAAATTACTTTGTGATTTCACCTGGGTGAGATAGCGCCACTTTTATAGCCGGGATAAAACTCCTTTTAATTCACTGTTATATAGTAACCTTTTAATTCACTGTTTAATTGTCTGTTCTGGCATTTATTCCTTATATTCCTTATTAGCGCATATCAAATCAGATAATGTGTGATATGCATGTGTAAACAGAATAATTCAAAGAACTTGTAATTGACTTTTTTTCTTGTCTTTGTGTGTGTAATCAACTTGTGAATTTTTATAGTGATATCTGAAAGTCAAATGTTGAACCCCTTTCCCCTGTGTGTCAAAAACAGTGTTTTTTGGTAATATGTGGTCATAAATAGGTGATTTTCAAAACTTTCCACCAGTGGGATTTCCTGGGACTTTTTCCCCTCACTCAGGACAAACTGAGGATACAAAATCAGTTGAGTTTGCTTCTCTTGCAGTTTGTCCTAGGTTGACCCCAATTTTGGCCTAAAATTACTGGACTAACTGGGTGTGGCCAGGCAGATTTTGCATGTTTGGCACGCCGTGCTCGGTGGCGCAAGGACTCCACCGTCCCTCCTACCGGCTGAGGGGAGGAGAGAAGGCGTGGAGTGGGTTTGACACAGCCGATTCACTTTAAACCAATCAGATGAGCCCCTGTCCTCGCCTTTAAAATGCGCTGCAGGAAGGCGTAATGAAAGTTTACACAACTGACATGGAGGAAGAGCAGCAGCAACACACACTCAGGACAAAGAGGCCAGGCTTGGCTGCTGGAATGTTGCTGGAGCTACCTGCCATCCATCCATCTGTCCATCCATCCATAGGTGGAAATCCCGGGGAGGTCAGGGGGGCAAGACCCCTCCATCCATTAGGTTGCCCCCCCCCCAAAAAAAAAAACATTGTTAACACTAATAAATAATTTTCAATAATATAGTAATATTCAATGAAAGAAAAATGCAAGCGGTGCTAATTATAAATGTAAAACAGTGTGTTTTTTAGTGTTAAAAAGTTATGACCCCCCCCCCATGCCTCACAGTGGTTTGGTCCTCATCCTGCTGCCGGCAGCTCGGTAACTTTCAGTCCGTCAGCCTGAGAGGCAGCAGCCTGATGAGAACTAGCAAGAAAACCTCCTCAAGTGAAAGCCAGTGAGTCATTTATCACACCACTTGTTCACCAAGCACAAGGCTGGAATATGAAAAGCGATATTTTCCCCTGCTTGGTCCAAAACCTGCCTCTTTCAGCTCACTGTTTAAGTTAACAGCTAATGAGACAGTGAGGGAGAGAGAGGACAGACCACAGGAGGAGCAAATACTGAGCTTTTTATTCTTTCAAAAAGTCTGTCAGGATATTAATGTCAGAAATAGTTCATATTTTACTGATATTTTGAATTTGTCTCTAGATAGATATCTTTTTTTTTTTTTCATTTTAAGTTGCATTATTTTGTGGCATCATTTCATTTCATTTTCTTATTTAATCTAAAAGGGACAGTGTACAGCTCAAACATATACTGTATGTCACTATTTGATGCCGTATCTTGCGTTGTTTTTTGTTGACATTACAATAAATCTTTTGAAGAATAGTTTGATGTAGTTGGATTATTCAAGGTATTTCCTCTAGTTTTAGAGCTTATTTTGAGTTTCTAGTTCTTGTAAAGCTACTTTGACGGACTGTAGTGGAAATAGAACAGTGAGCAAAGAAAGATTAATGCTTTTTATTGCTTTTAATAGCATTATTTAAAACATATGAACATGCTGAGCTCTCAACACTGTATGGCAAGTTTCAAAGGAGCGTAAGAGAGAAAGAGGGAGGTACAGTCGTGCCAGGCAGACATTTTTAAATGTCCCCCCCCAACAATTACTCTCAGAAATTTTGTTGTTTATTGTCCCCCCCAAAAATGAAATGGGATTTTCACCCCTGCACCCATCCATCCATCTGTGCATCTGTCTTTACGTTTGTCTTCCTCAGTCCCCTGTCTTTCCATTACCTACCTGCCTCGCGTCTCTCTGCAACATGCAGATGCAACAACACACCAAAGATTAAAACAAAATCCAGCTCATGAAAGCTTTTACATTCGCTTCTCTAAACGCCCAGCGTCTGATAAGGAACTGATGCCTTTTACATTTTCGATTTGAGTGGAATATTTATATATATGGAAGAAGAGCTGGGTAGTTAACATGAGCAGCGCCAGACACCATGACTGGAAAAAAGACATCACCGTACTGGACAGATTGTTTGACTGACAGGTGATCAGGTTGGGTTTTCTTTACGCTGCCAAACGGTGCCAATCTCCTTTGATCTGACATCAGATGTGTCAGATCATTGTTAATGTACCTGATAATCTGTGAGGTTTTGGTGACGTGTGCGCACTGCACGCCGCTCAGCCAAACTTCCACTACACCGGCTGCGCTCCGCCTGCCCTGAAAGTAGACCTGGTTTCAGATGGCGAGCTTTGGGCGCACCTCGGTGAAGCCTTTTGGCACGAAATTGTCACTGCGCCAAGCTGAATCTGTCAGCCCCCCCCCCGCTGCAACGCCACTCCCACCTCAGCGCCCCTCAGGTTGCTCTGGTCCAAACCAGCTCTGCAGGGGGTTCGCCTCCCTGCCCCGCCCTGCACTGCACCGGGAAACTAGAGCCCATTGTGTTTGTTTAGTCTGCTGATAAAACACAAAGCGGATCTGATTTTACCCAGAATCCTCCAGTGTCTCAGAACATTTACAGCTCCTCAAAAACCACCAGAATTTATAAATATGTTAATAATTATTAAAATTTATTAACACTTTAATTAAATGTTGCAAAAATATTTAATTTTATTACAGATATTAATTCTATTGTTTGTTATTTTAATTTAATTTTGAATAAATTTGCAAAAAAAGATTAATTAAAACTCTGTTGATGAGAAGTTTAACTTCTGTGTTTGGGGCTCTGGGTGCTGTGGGGGCCCCTGGGGGTTCCGCCGCAGCCTGGGGCCCCCGGGGGCCTCCAGGAGACTCTGATGCAGCTCTGTTCCTCTGCAGGTTTTTGTCAGTAAAGACGTGGCGGTGACGTTTGGTTTCCACTCGGCTGACGCAGCGGTCAGAGGGCTGTACCACCGAGTGAAGGAGGGGTGAGTCTCATGGAGTCCATCATTTATTTGTAAAAAGACTGGAGATTAACCAGGAGGTGAAATTCCAGCTGCTCATGATGTCACCATGCAAACTTTCAGAATCCAAAGCAAGAATTTGACATTTTTGCTTTTTCAAGTTTTGAATTTGTTGGCAGAATATCTGAAGCAGCAGGTTCAGACCAGCAGGGGGCAGCAATGATAAGCTCTGTCATGTAGGTGATGTCATGATCTTCTGCTGCTGTGACAATCAGCTTTCCTGATAACAGCTGCAACGACAAGGCTTCGTTTAGTCTGAGATCACTTTCTCCAAACAGTTGGAGAAAGTCAAAGTGTTGGATAACCGCTAACCCACTGAATTCGACACAGTTTGATCAACAACCTGCAACCAGTGACGTTCTGAGTTCCTGAGTGTTTCTGTGCCATGTGCTGGAGCTCTAAGTAGCTGTGTGTGTGTGTGTGTGTGTGTGTGTGTGTGTGTGTCTGCAGGGCCGTCCTGATTTGTGCCTGGGCTGAAAAAGGCGCTGATGCCATGGGTCCTGATGGTGTGGTCGTCCACTCAGATGCCTTCCCCCCTGCAGCACTGGTGGACACGCTGGGAGCCGGAGACACTTTCAACGCTGCCGTCATCTACACCCTGTCCCACGGTGACTCCCCCTCCTCTTTAACAGACCCTGTCCCACGGTGACCCCCCCCCAGAGAACTGACCCTGTCCCATGGTGACCCCCCCTTTAGTTAACTGACCCTGTCCCCTTTTTTAAAATCATAATTATTATAACTAAAAAAAAAAAAAGCCACGCACACACAAGGAAATTATCAAGAATTTCCCCTCCACATTAAAAGTAAGTGGTTCCGCCGAGGTTGTTAAGAGCTCTTTTGATAAGTTTGACAGCCACCTCTGCTGCTCCATTCCTGTGGGGCGAGTCTGCAGGATGGAAGTCCCACTGCCACTCAGTGCCATTTTTGGCTGCAATGTTCTAGACCGATGCCTTCTGTAAACAGGCGAGGTTCCTATGTAGCTCTCTTAGTGCCGGCTTGGCACCCACAAAGTTTAAGCCTCTGTCTGACCATAACTGTCTGCGGTACCCCCTCAGAGCAGTGAATCGAGAGTAAGCCTGAAGGAAGCTCTCGGAAGACAGGTCGTCGACTAGGTCCTGGAAGCCATACAGCTATACACGACTCCCCAGACTTTTTTCTTGGTTCTTTTCTTAACGGCGTCCCTCACCTCGAAGGGGCCGAAAAGGTCCAGTGTGGTATATTCAAAAGGGTTTGCTCTTCTGGTACGCTCTTTAGGGAGGTCACTCATCACTTGCCGGCACAGCCTGGCTCTTTGCTTTTTGCAAGTGATGCACTCGTTAACCACCTTCTTGACTGTCCTCCGACCGTGTATCACCCAGGCCTTTCTTCTTGTGCGCAGCAGTGTGGCTGCAATGCCTTCATGATTTGCCTCGTGAGCTTCTCTAGCCAGCAAGGTCCCCAGCCACAACTGGAATGGAATTAACGGTACAGTTGTTCCGTCTTTGTTCCAAGATTGGACTCTTCCGCCATAATGCAGGAGACCTGTGTTGATATCTCTAGTCACAACTAGGCGGTTCAGGGTAGTGTCCTGAAAGTCCACGCCATCTTGAGCTGCAAAGACCAAATCTTGGAAGGCCAGTAATCTTTCTTCTGCTGACAGCAGCTCAGTGCCCCTCGCCTCCCACTTTGCCGGTTCCGGGGCTCGGTGTATTGTTTTCAGCCAGGATTCTGCAGCTCGTCGGACCCAGGCGACAGTTCCACATAGTATTGACAAACTGCTGAACCGTTTGGGCTCAGTAAGGTGCACAAGAGCCACACCCCTGTTTCCAGCCTCGCCACGCCCACTTATCCCACAGTCTCTCATGTCATCTCTTTAGTTTCCTGGTTCGGTCCCTTGTCTCTGTTAACTTAGGTCTAGGAATCAGGTCCACCCACTCATTCACTACTTTAGTGAGTTCAAAGACCTCCCGTTCCAGGTCTCTATTCACCAGCTCACGCTCCCTCCTAGTCATCTGCTGGTGCTCGGCTTCCTCGGCCTAGTCCATGGCTAATTCAGCCTCTTCAGCGAACCTGGTCCAGAAGCTTGTTTTGAGTATTTTTTCAGTCTCGTCAAACTTACGGTTGCACTGAGCTGTTTCTTTGTCGACTTGCTCCGCCTTCCTTATAGCCTCTTCATCATCCTTTTCTCTCAGAGCCATGGCATAATCAAACCCCGCATCAGTGACTCTTGTCTGATCCACTTTGAGGTTCCTCCATTCACTTCTTAGTTCAGTTTCACTTAGAGCGTTAGCCCTGGAGGTGAGAGATGATTTGCTCTTTTAGTGAAAGCGGTTTGGGATGCTGAATGCTTCAGCTTTAGCTTCTCCAGCTCATCATCTGCCATCTTGCTTCCTTTTTGCGTTGACTTTCAATGCTTTTAATCCCAACTGGGAATAGTCCTGTTATCAGACTGTCTCCTCTTCTTGGCTTTAGCTTGATCCTTAGTCTTGCAAGTTAGTAGATGAACAGTATGGACGGGCTGTTGGCTTACAGTCACTTGAGTTAAACAGCCTTGATGATTATTTTGGTCTCCAGGCTTGATTCATGCCTCAGAACTGGCAGCGGTTTATAACTGTTCGGACTTTTTAAATTTAGCCCTCCGAATGGGCAGTCAGGCAGTACACAAAAGCTTTAACTCGTGTTTCTTTTTGTTGTTTTATTGCACAACAAATACACAGGTTATAAACCTAGGAAAAATAAGGAAAAAGAAAAATCACAATACATTCTCTTGGAGTGAAGTACTAGGCAGTATCATCCACTTATTTGAAAGAACATAAATGCAAAGAAGCAAGTTATTATGCCACACTAAGCAATCAATCAGTCACATGCTTTAGTGGCACTGCGTTGTAATTCAAGAGTTTAAATCTTTACGGAAAATAATCTAAGCACCAAACATCTCAATATATGGATTAAGTAAAGTAAGAAAATAAACTTGAGCAAACATTGCAATATATTATTAATAAAATATTGCAATGTACTATTTAGGGCCCGAGCACTGGAACAGTGCGAAGCCCTATTGTTATTGTAGTGTTTTTTCTTCTCCTTCTCCTTTCTTATTATTATTACGTCTAAGTAACCCTTAATTTGACCCCCTAAACATGCTCCAAAACTCACCAAATTCGGCACACAGGCCAGGTCTGGTTAAAAATTTGCTAAAATGGACAAACGGACCCCCTAAGTGCAAAAATGGGCTCGGTAGCGCCACCTAGGCACACAAAGGCAGCCGCTGCGGCCCACAGGAATATGATAGAAACACCAAACCAATGCCGAAATGTAGGTCTCATCAAGGCTTACAAATCACGCGCTGACACCCCCCACCTAAATCCAACAGGAAGTCCGCAATTTGCGTTGGAATGTTCACGCTCTCGCCCAAAATTCCGCTTTGAACAAAACCTATCTCCTCCCAGGCCGTAAATGTCAGCGGCTTGAAAATTTAACAGATGACAGAGGACACAGTGCTGAACAAAAGTTGCTAAAGACTTGTTATTAATTCGAATCGTTTGGATTTTATAAGCCCTCAAAGTCAGAGTGGCCAAAAATAAAAGCTCATTTTTCCCCATGGAGTTTGGTGTGAAGAGGCTGACACTTGGCACTAATTAGGCCCCTGGACTCTAAAGTAAAAGTCTGATGGCTTTGAAAACTATGCAGATGGAAAGAGGACGAAAATTCCTACAAAAATATGTAGTTTTGATGTGGATTGGACCAAGTTTGTGGGAGTTATGAAGAGTTTTCAAACATTTTTGACTCTGGTGTGCTCTGCTCTGCACTCTGCCTGGACATGTGACTCACTCTAGCTGCCTCAGGAATGCGCAATACACACCCATTGTAAGAGCTCAGAGGGAGCAGAAAACACTCTCAAACTAAAACTGCCATAACTCAAAAACAGTAAAAGATAGCAAAATCATGTAAATGGGAGATTTATAGATCCGAGTCTCGTGACTCGTTTAAGCTTTGAATCAAGTCTGTCACTTAAACGGTGACCGAGCTGTGACACCTCAAACAGGGGTGGGTTTTCTGGATTTCTCCACTGGATTGAATGAGGATTTCTCTGTCTGCCTGCATTTTGGTGTGATCATGCAGCAGCTGCCAGTACTCAAGTCAGTCACACACTAGGACATGCTAAGGGCGCCATCTGCTGGAGGGGCGCTGCTAGTGGCCAGAGGGGCACCAGCAGCGAATGTACTACCAGTGGGTTTTTGTTGGCGTCGTGTGTGTGTGTGTGTGTGTGTGTGTGTGTGTGTGTGTGTGTGTGTGTGTGTGCACACGTGCGTATGTGTGTGTGTGTGTGTGTGTTTGTGTGAGTGAGTGAGTGAGTGAGTGAGTGTGTGTGCCTGCATTTTGGTGTGATCATGCAGCAGCTGCCAGTAGTCCTGTCGGTCACACACTAGGACTTCCGCGGCCTTTCAAAATAACAGCCCAAAACTCTTTCACAATAAAAGCACCGAAAAATACCCTTAAAACTGGAACACATGGACGAATTGTCTGCACTTCGACACACGCGCCGTCCCCGACGTGCACGGGGGGGCGAGGGCCCGTCCAACGCTGCTTGCAGCTTTAATTATTATTACGTCAAAATAAACCTTAATTTGACCCCCTAAACATGCTCAAAAACTCACCAAATTTGGCACGCAGGCCAGGTCTGGCGAAAAATTTGATAAAATGGACAAACGGTCCCCCTAAGTACAAAAATGGGCTCGGTAGCGCCACCTAGGCACACAAAGGCAGCCGCTGCGGCCCACAGGAATGTGATAGAAACACCAAACCAACGCCGAAATGTAGGTCTCATCAAGGCCTACAAATCACGCGCTGACACCCCCCCTCTAAAACCAACAGGAAGTCCGCAATTTGCGTTGGAATGTTCACATTCTCGCCCAAAATTCCGCTTTGAACAAAATCTATCTCCTCCCAGGCCGTAAATGTCAGCGGCTTGAAAATTTAACAGATGACAGAGGACACAGTGCTGAACAAAAGTTGCTAAAGACTCCGTCATTACTCGATTCGTTTGGATTTTATAAGCCCTCAAAGTCAGAGTGGCCAGAGCCAAAACTTCATTTTTTCCCATGGAGTTTGGTGTGCAGAGGCTGACACTTGGCACTAATTAAGCCCCTGGAGTCTAAAGTGAAAGTCTGACAGCTTTGAAAACTATGCAGATGGAAAGAGGACAAAAATTCCTACAAAAATATGTAGTTTGGATGTGGATTGGACCAAGTTTGTGGGAGCTATGAAGAGTTTTCAAACATTTTTGACTCTGGTGTGCTCTGCTCTGCACTCTGCCTGGACATGTGACTCACTCTAGCTGCCTCAGGAATGCGCAATACACACCCATTGTAAGAGCTCAGAGGGAGCAGAAAACACTCTCAAACTAAAACTGCCATAACTCAAAAACGGTAAAAGATAGCAAAATCATGTAAATGGGAGATTTATAGATCCGAGTCTCGTGACTCCTTTAAGCTTTGAATCAAGTCTGTAACTCAAACGGTGACCGAGCTGTGACACCTCAAACAGGGGTGGGTTTTCTGGATTTCTCCATGGGATTGAATGAGGATTTCTCTGTCTGCCTGCATTTTGGTGTGATCATGCAGCAGCTGCCAGTACTCGTGTCGGTCACACACTAGGACTTCCGTGGCCTTTCGAAATAAAAGCCCAAAACTCTTTCAAAATAAAAACACCGAAAAATACCCTCAAAACTGGCACAAACTGACGAATTGTCTACACTTCGACACGCGCGCCGTCCCCGACGTGCGCACGGGGGCGAGGGCCCGTCCAACGCTGCTTGCAGCTTTAATTGAAATTGTTGCTGTTGTTGTTGTAATTATTAATATTATTATTATTATTATTATTATTATTATTATAAAGAAGCAAGTTAAATGTGGAGTAACAATAATAACAACTCAATCCACAACAACAAGCCTGTACTGCAGTGTATATCTCTCACATTTACACACATAATGCAGCAGGTTCAAAAGAACTACATTACCCATAATCATGCGCTCAAGGAGCATGCACACACGGTCCTGTAGAGACACCGTGGCAAAATCAAACACCGTTTGCCATGAATGAACCAAGCATCCGTGAACAAACAAATGCTGACACAATACCACGCAGGACGGTAACGCTCATGATCAACAGGCTCAACTGAAGAAATCAGCTGCTGACTGCGAGCGCTCAGCTGCTATTGGGAAGCGAGTTTAGTGAGTTTACCTACCGACGGTGATGTGCGCTCCTGACGAAGGTTTGTGTATGAATGCGAAGCATGACTGAACGCCATTTTTAAAGCCGGCCATGCGCAACTGCACATGCTTACAAACATGCCATGTTAACAGTAACCATAGTAATCAGCTATACGGAAATGAAATGCAATGAAACGCATGACAGAAATGAAATGCAACTTAAATAAATTAATACATACCATTTGTCTTAACACAGTGAATTTAAGAGGTTAAGAGATTGAAATTTACCTTTCAGAATAAAGGTCTAAAGACATGACGTCACTAAAGTTTGTTTTTTCTTCAGGTGGCTCTCTGCAGGACGCGCTGACGTTTGGCTGCCAGGTGGCCGGCAGGAAGTGCGGCGTCCATGGATACGATGGCATTGTGGAAAAGTAAAAATACAAATCAACAATGAAGAGGAAAGAGGATGAATGAGGCTGGAGAGAAAATATTGATTATTCAATATTGATTCCTCTGAAATACAAACTTTGGGCAAACTGTCTGACCTTAAAATAACCTTAAAAAAAGAACTGACCTGAATTTAATCAACCAAGGAAAAAAGTCCTGAAAGAAAAGTTTAAATATTTTTTTTTTTTTTTTTTTTTTTTGCAATATTCCATTTCATTTACATTTAATTTCTTATGAAGTGGTTTCTTTGGCAGGCTGTGTGTGTGTGTGTGTGTGTGTGTGTGTGTGTGTGTGTGTTTACTTCACTTTCTAAGTTTGCTGCTGAAAAATAAAACAATTGAAGATGGTTTAGTGTGAAATCATTAAACGAGCAGGAAACACTGGGTGTGAATGTGATGTGATGAAGGAACTTGCAGTGTGATGTCACACAAGATGTCACACATGATGTCACATAACAACTGCACCTTCAACTGAACAATAAAACACTGACAGTATTTACCGATCACAATCATTGTCCAGTGAGTTTGTATGTTTAACTTTAATGATCAGTGAAATCATTGTGAGCATTTGTTTTCCCCTGCTAGTGGGACCAGGGGGGTGGGATTTGTCAGTCATACCCTGTGTTCCAAATCTCATACTTCTACTTATTACTTTTAGTATGTACTGCAGCTGCCCTTGCAAAGTATGCAGTGTAGTATGCAGTATGCATGCATATGCATACTATTGGGACACACTACATCTGTCCTCCCTGAGCTCCGCCCCTCACGCTCACTTCCTCCGCCGTCCATAGAGCCACATTTGAATGTTGTTGTCAAAATGCCAGTGCTGTTTCAAACTGTAGAGATGCAGCAAATCGCCTCTCGCCGAGCTGCCAGAGACAGTTTCGTTGTAGCGCTTGATGGTTTTTGCGACTCCACTTGGGGACACATTTAAAGTTTTTGCAATTTTCTGGACTGACTGACCTTCATTTCTTAAAGTAATGATGGCCACTCGTTTTTCTTTAGTTAGCTGATTGGTTCTTGCCATAATATGATTTTAACAGTTGTCCAATAGGGCTGTCGGCTGTGTAGTAACCTGACTTCTGCACAACACAACTGATGGTCCCAACCCCATTGATAAAGCAAGAAATTCCACTAATTAACCCTGATAAGGCACACCTGTGAAGTGAAAACCATTTCAGGTGACTACCTCTTGAAGCTCATGGAGAGAATGCCAAGAGTGTGCAAAGCAGTAATCAGAGCAAAGGGTGGCTATTTTGAAGAAACTAGAATATAAAACATGTTTTCAGTTATTTCACCTTTTTTTGTTAAGTACATAACTCCACGTGTTCATTCATAGTTTTGATTCCTTCAGTTAGAATCTGCAATGTAAATAGTCATGAAAATAAAGAAAACGCATTGAATGTGAAGGTGTGTCCAAACTTTTGGCCTGTACTGTATGTGGTAAGTATGATGACAAATCAGACATAGTTTATTGTTTTTCTCAATAATATGGCAACTTTTATTCAACTTAAAATTTAAAACTCATTTGTGTCGGCCTATGGTACAAATCTTGGAAACAATGTTTAACAATAACTGTTTTTTTCATAGTGGACCTTGAATGTATTGCAGTACCCCTATAATTAATGATCGATGTAAAGTAATGTCCTGCTCAAGCAGTTCTTCGGCTACAATCGAGAGGAGAATGGCCCTCTGGGCTTCCATACTTGCAACGCTTGCGTAATGCTACAGGTTGTTCAGAACTTTATCATTTCTGTTAGCTTGACGTTACATACCAGTACGTCTACGCTGAATACACCCCTGGATCGAGTGAGCGAATTGATAACCAGTGTCGTGATACCAGTTATCCCTGATCACCATGATCTCGATTAGTGTAGCCGGACAGGTCTGAGCAATCCAGGGAAAACTAGGCTTGCTGCGTAATACAGGCCTCTGGTCTCTCTCCAGACATTTAAGATTTTTTAAATCAGTCATCTCAGTTTTTGTATTTGTTTGTAGTCAAAGTCAGAGAACAAATGAAAAAGCCTTCACTCAAAATCCAACGCAAAGGATGTTCAAGTGTTAAACTTAACAACCCAAAAGAAACAATGGCAAGTATGCAATTAATGAAACACAACATGTTTTCCTTGTTTTCAAATCAGGGAAATATATATATATATATATATATATATATATATATATATATATATATATATATAAATATATAAATATATATATATTACTATTTAGCTCCTGTTTTTTAGCACTAGTTATATAGACCATATCATACCAGTTATATAGACTATATTTATGTATAATATTTATATATACCTAAACGGTCCCACAATTCCATCTGTGCTGTAATCCGGAAGCCAAGCAACGACATTTCGTTGCCAAAATCTCACTGCTGTGTTTTTTTGTGCAATGACAATAAAAGAAGTCTAAGTCTCTCTAAGTCTATATATATATATATATATACACTACTCACAAAAAGTTAGGGATATTCGGCTTTCGGGTGAAATTTCAGGATGAACCTATAATGCATTCTAACCTTTACAGGTGAACTTAATGTAACCTTCTGTTAACTTTTGAATGCACATGTCCAACTGTTCAGTGTTTCAGTACCTTTTGCACAAGTTGCTGTTCTCTAACAAGGAGCTTAATGGCAAAATTCACAACAGGTGTTTGATCCATGAATCGACCAATAAATTTCCTGGTTCAATTAGAATTGGTATTTAAACAGTCCTCCTCATTATGCTGTTCACATTTTGACATCATGAGACCAAGACGACACCTAACAATTGATCAGCAGCACCTCGCCATGGCGAGGCTTCAAACAGGATGTTCTCAGACGGAAGTGGCCACTGAGCTTAGAGTGTCACAGAGTGTCATCAGCAGGTTGCAACAGAGATACAGAGAGACTGGAAGAGTCACAGAAAGGCATAGAAGTGGATGTCCTTTGGCCACATCCCACACTGATGACCGCTTCATTGTGAACAGTGCCCTGCGGAACCGGATGATGAATGCCACTCAACTCCAGGCACGTTTAAGGGAGGTGAGAGGCACCCAAGTGTCACGTCAGACCATTCGAAACCGTTTACATCAGCATGGTCTGCGTGCTAGACGACCTGCAAGGGTACCTGACCACACCACCAGGCACAGGTGTCATCGTCTTGCATGGGCCAGGGAGCATTTACACTGGACGAGGGACCAGTGGGCCTCAGTGCTGTTCTCTGATGAAAGCCGATTCATGTTGAGCAGAAATGATGGCCGCCAACGATGTTGGAGACATCAAGGAGAGCCCTATGCATCAGCCACTGTTGTCACCAGACGAGCCTTTGGTGGTGGTGGTGTTACTGTGTGGGCAGGTGTGTCTAGTCAGTACAGAACTGCCCTACACTTTGTGAATGGTACAGTGACAAGCCCATACTACCTGAATAACATCATTAATCCAGTCATTGTGCCCCTGCATGAACAACACAGGCCTAATTTCATCTTCATGAACGACAATGGTCCAGCTCATCGAGGTCGCATGATTAGGGAACAGCTGCTGAAGACTGGGGTACCTCAAATGGAGTGGCCTGCACTTTCTCCAGACCTGAATCCCATAGAAAACCTATGGGATCAGCTGAGTGGCCGTGTAGAGGCTCGGAGCTCTGTACCCCAGAACCTCAATGTCCTGAGGGCCGCCCTTCAAGAAGAGTGGGATTCCATGCCTCAGCAGACAATAAGTCGACTTGTGAACAGCATGAGACGTCATTGTCAAGCTGTAATTAATGCTCAAGGGCACATGACAAGTTATTGAGACATTGACATTTTTTGTTGTGGTATATCCACCACTGTTGTTGGCTTTTGTTTCAAGAAATTGTTTGAGATGAGGAAATCACCAGTGTATTCTTCTACTTAAATGCCCTACTTTCATGATATAATATCACTGTAGCGTGAACTTTTTACATTTTCCGTAAATTTCACCCAAAAGCCAAATATCCCTAACTTTTTGTGAGTAGTGTATATACACATACCATCTGTTTGGTCTTCCATCCCCTCTGTAAGAGATGCAACATCACTTCTTTCAACATCTTTCAGCTTTGGAATGATGCTGGCTTCCCATCGTCTGATGAACAGGTCAGTCTTTCCATCCGTCATTTTGCCAAACTTGATATCCAGCTAAAATGAAGAGACATTTCAGAATATATTCTAAATCAACAGTGTTACTAACAATATCCAAGCTTTTGTATTGTGTATTAAAATATCTTAAGTAATGAAAGGAAATTATAAATGATGACTGAGCTGCAATGAGAGACCTACCAGACTAGGCATATCCAAGAAGCGTGGGTATTCGTTGAAGATTTCAGCCATTGTGGGAGTCTCCTTTGATATCCATGATCTATGCCTAGTGTATGTCTTCTCCATTGCTGACTTGATTGAAGAAATGTTCTCTGAAGAGTGCCTTAGCCGTTTCATGAGGGTGATCCACTCACTGGTCACACTGCTCTCATCCTGTTCCTGTTCTGACCCTGGTCTGTTGTCGCAGCTCACCTTGCGCTTTGTGTAACGACGCTGAGCTGCTTCTAGCTTTCGACGGATGTTACGCAGTCTCATTTCCAAGAATCCAGAATGGGATGATGGATCATAAAAATGCTCTTGAGGTTATAAATATATAACAACAAAACATTTTTTAGAATACTGAATAGTGTGAGTGTTGAAAATACACACTGAGATAAAAGTTAGACTTTTGCTGCTAAAAGTTCTAAACTAATAATGAACTAAGTTCTAATATCTACAGTCAGATGATATAACAGTCAGTAACTGAGCTAATCATGAGGCATTAAAGGCCACCTGACAACAGTCAATGAATGACGAACACAAAATATGTTATTTAAGAGTTAAAAAAAACAAAAAACAAAAAACAACTTTGGCTGTTTTTAAGGTAATAGAAACCATTAGATATTACTTACAAATCCATCTCCTTTTCCTTCGATCTGAACCTTCAAGGATGGGAAACTGTCGATGATACTCTTTGCTAGAGCAAGTTTTTCAGCATTTGGTGGGTAACTGGGGGGACAGAGAAGAGCAAAATCACTTATATTGACAAAAATTTGTCTCGTACTTCTAATTTAAGTACAATTCAAGGTTATTCAATAATTTTTCGTGGTTATATACTTACAATCCATGCTTCTCCACCAAGTGACTGATGCATACTTTGACAAGGAGCCTCCTTGACTCTATTTTAAGTGTTCCTCTTTTCTTGTGTTCTTCAAGAATCTCTGGTGCTTTGCTTTGAAGTAGAGACTGCAGGCTTCCCCATTCATTTGGCACTGGAACATGCTACAATGTTGGAGGTATAGGGAGACATGATGGAGGTGAATTTAACCTTTGACATACTATTATACACTACTCACAAAAAAGTTAGGGATATTTGGCTTTTGGGTGAAATTTATGAAAATGTAAAAAGTTCACGCTACAGTGATATTATATCATGAAAGTAGGGCATTTAAGTAGAAGCATACACTGGTGATTTCCTCATCTCAAACAATTTCTTGAAACAAAAGCCAACAACAGTGGTGGATATACCACAACAAAAAATGTCAGTGTCAATAACTTGTCATGTGCCCTTGAGCATCAATTACAGCTTGACAGCGACGTCTCATGCTGTTCACAAGTCGACTTATTGTCTGCTGAGGCATGGCATCCCACTCTTCTTGAAGGGCGGCCCTCAGGACATTGAGGTTCTGGGGTACAGAGCTCCGAGCCTCTACACGGCCACTCAGCTGATCCCATAGGTTTTCTATGGGATTCAGGTCTGAGAAAGTGCAGGCCACTCCATTTGAGGTACCCCAGTCTCCAGCAGCCGTTCCCTAATGACACGACCTCGATGAGCTGGAGCATCAAACACCTGATGTGAATTTTGCCGTTAAACTCCTTGTTAGAGAACAGCAACTTGTGCAAAAAGTACTGAAACATTGAACAGTTGGACATGTGCATTCAAAAGTTTACAGAAGGTCACATTAAGTTCACCTGGAAAGGTTATAATGCATTTTAGGTTCATCCTGAAATTTCACCCGAAAGCTGTCCCTAACTTTTTGTGAGTAGTGTATATGCAGGGTTAGTTAGGAAAAGTTAGGAAAGTGCCAGCAAAATGTTTGTGAATTGTCATGTTCCCACTTTCCAAGCACTACTCAGGAATTTTATGTACAAATTTAGGTTATGGCTGATAGAGTCCAGGACTGGGATTATTATGTCTTGAACTGATCCTTCCAAAAGTGAGACAATATATTCCTCCAGCCTTTGGAAATACTGGAACCATCATCTGTATGTATTTTAACCATTGAAGGCACATGCATATCTATGTGTAATCTTTTATGCTTGTTTGTATATTATGTGTGTCTCTTATATCTGGACCTTGAGTCTGTTAAAAAAGATAATATATATAATATCAAGCACTTAAACTAAAATTCAAGCACTTTTCACACCACATTAAAATTATATTATTAATATACTCACGTGAACAATGCACATGCATTACAAAAAACAAAATACCTGAATTTGATGGGCCTCTCCAGCATTTGTTTGGGGTAGTGCTTCTGTGCTTGACATGAAGATCTGAAATCTGTCAAAGTTCTTGACTGCTGTGTTTCTGTCAACATAAACAAATTCTTGGAAATCAGTATGATATTTCAGAACTCTGTCGAATGCAAAACCTAGTTGCTCTGATGTGGTTTGATTTATAAGCTGTTCAGTACTGTGAACAGTATAAATCTTTCTTGAGCACTCTTTTGCATTTTTAAAGACAGTAGCAAGAACTTTGACAGATGCAGGTTCAAGGTCTGGGTCCTGGGGAAAAGAGAAGAGGGGGACATGCTATTTACACTCATTGCATAGTGTGATGAGTTTGCAAATTAATCTCAATCCAAAGCTAATATGACTTTTTACCACAGGTCTTTTGTAGCACAGAGGAGATATGTTGCTCAAACACTATAGTGTTAGTGTATGTTTATGAGTTGTAGAACAAATTATCTTGAAGGAGTAGATGTTTACCAGTAAGGTTGACTCCAATAATTTAACAACATGTTAAATTATTATTTGTTTTAAAAATGTAAATTACTTATCAAACAGACCTAACAATTCAGCTGCCAATGAATGAGCAGTAGTATGCATAACACAGATTGAATATGAGAAATCAGCCAAAGTGATACCTCTTCTCTAAATAGACAAGCTAACCCAGTGTGCTGCTGTTAGCCAGTGAAAATAGAGCGGAGTGGCAACTCTTCACTTTGTTACACAATCTATGTCAGTGCGCTGCTGTAGCTGGAGAGTTTCTCTGCCTTTTGGCTCATGCGGTGCCGGTGCAGCTGTTATTATGTCAAATTCCACGTTAAAAATAGATTCCGTTTTATTTGGCTAATTCCGCAATTCCGTGATCGATAAGTTGATTACCTGACTGATTTGTGGCCTGAAAAAGTCTCCCAGTCCGGCCCTGTTGGATCTGCGCGATGCACACAAGTCACCCAAATGGCCACCAAAAAAGCGAGTTGCGCTTTTTGCCGCACTGTTTGCATCCCTGACATTGAAATGTACCCACACACACACGTCATGTGTCCCCAGCACATTTGAAACGTCCCCAGCAGCCGCAGAGCTGCTAAAGCACAGGTGTCAAACTGGTGCCATGGAGGGCCAAGAGGCTGCAGGTTTTCATTCCAACCAACAACTCCACCAGGTGATTTCACTGATTAGTCCCGCCTCTCTGTTTGGAGGTAGGGTGATCAGTGAAATCACCTGGTGGAGTTTTTGGTTGGAATGAAAACCTGCAGCCTCTTGGCCCTCCATGGCACCAGTTTGACACCTGTGCTAAAGCGTCCGGTTTGACACACAGCCACACACACACACGCACACACACACCGGTGCACTAACAGCTTAATGTTACGTTAAATGGAATTTCTGTATACTCAAACATGATTTTTAAATACCACGAAACCCAACACCCCCCACCCACCTAAAAAATTGAAGATTACCAGTATCACCGGTGTTTCCTCCTTGATTATGCCTTGTCATAACGTTACTTATGCGGTTATTTAACAGCAAAGTAACGCAAAAGTACTGTGAAAACTGAACTATAATCCTACACAGACAGTAATATTGTCCGACACGTTTTGAAAGTAACTTGCCCAACACTGTCAACGATGGCGCAGTTTTCTTTTGTCTGGCTCATTCGTCCATCGACGCTACCCATTACGTTCACAAGTTAGCTTGACCCGGCCGGCCTGCTAATGTTAGCTACCAGGAATTCAAAAAGGAGTGGCGTGACGTGACGTGACTGGACGACACAAAAAACAGCCGTTAAATTTTTAAACTTGATATGCATATATATTCGTTTTATTATTTTGTATTCGTTCTAGAGCATTTTCATGTACTACCATATAAAATGTGAAGTGTAATATGTAATATGTAGTAAAGTATTTTTTTCATAAACACAAACCGTTCTCTCGCCATGAGCTAACACATGTACTGCATCAATCTATCCAAAGGCATGAAAAAAATAATAACACATTGTGTGCTAAAATCTACACGTGTCAAAACTCTATCAACACAACCATGTGTGTTGTTTTTTGACACATCTGTTTTTGCAGTGAAACTAAATAACGAAAACGGAACTTACGAAGTTCAGTTCAGCTCTGACCAGCGGAGGGGAAGCAGCAAGGCCACAGTTTGGCTAATTTTTTGAAAAATGGGTGTGCCTAGCCTGAAGAAGACCCAATAGAAGTCGAAACGTCACGACAGACACAACCCACAGGATCCTTAAAAACCTCAATAATGGAGAACAAAAGTAAACCAACAAAGGAAAGAAAGAAAAACAATAAGAAAAGAAAGCAAAGTACAGCAAAAAAAGAAGAATAAAAGCACAGTTATAGCAGAAGAAGAAAAATAAAAGTTAACAGAGTCATAAAAGCAAAGTAAAGCAAAGAAGAAAGAAGATTAAAGCATAATAAAATAAAAATAATAAAGAGACAGTATGCAAAGATACAGCAAAGAAAAGAAGAAGAGAAACAAAGCCTAAGAAAGACCAACAGAAACAAAGATACAGCAAAGGAATGAAGAAAAACAAAGCCTAAGGAAAACCAAAGATGAAAAATAAAGCCTAACAGAAGAATAACAAAGCCGAAAAGAGCAACAAAGAGAAGAATAAGGGATAAACCAAAGCTAGAAAGAGTGAACGAAGCTAAATAAGAGTCAATTAAGGATAAATAAATCAGAGAAAGTAAATTAACTACAATTATAAGTATATATAAACCTAAATAAACACGCCTAACCCTAACCCCCCCAATTCCCCCCCCACCCCATTCCCATCTTAACCCCCACCCCAGACCAACCCCAGGACCAACCCCAACTCAAATAATGGAGATCTACTCAGTTTATCACAACAAAAACAGAACATCACGAAAACGACAGCTTATACATAGGAGTGAACCAGGGGAGCCTCTCATTCATGCTCTGACCAGCGAACAGACAACATCATTTACACTGCAGCCAAGCTTGCCTTTCTTTTCTTTGTGCTTTTTTCAACGTGTGCCAAGGCCTGAGGAACATCCAAGTGGACTGAAACGTAGCTGGTGGCACACATTTTCTTTTTGCATTTAAAACAAATTGAATTTGTGACTTTATATATATATATATATATATATATATATATATATATATATATTTATATATATATATATACAAGAAGACACATAGTTGTCTCTCCTTGAAAACAAAGGATTCCGATTTCGTGACCTTTTGATTCTAGTGCCCTAGGCACACATTTTGTTTTTTCTGAATACTAAGAAGTTGTTGATATTTTACTTTTGCATAATTAGACACACACTTGTCTCCTGAAAACAAAGGCTTTCGATTTCGTTACTCTTTATTTTCAGTCTCTCTACAACAAACCAAGTCTTGCTCACGTTTTCTTTTGTTGGAATTCATTTTATTTTATTCTAAATTCAGAAAATTCAACATAAATAAGCCTAACCCTAACCAGATTACTGGGTCTCCTATCCTAGCAGGAGTGTGGGAGAGGTGTGCGCTCTCCTTTACAATAACATAATAAATTATACAACAAAATCTAAAAAAGGAAAATGATATGTGGAAAATTGTTCTTTCCTGATGCCCGTGCAAACAAGTCCAAGAAGGGGTAATAAACATCATTTTGCACTTTACCTAACCCACCATTATTATTATTCAAATATTTTTATTGAATTTTTCTATTTTTATACTCACAGATACATATAGCAAATAACATACATCACATACACCAGCACTCAAAATAATAACCATACATGACCAGCATCAGTAACAATGGATAGCAATGAAATATGAAAAACAAAAACAAAAGAGTCCCAGTCCACCATGAAATTGAAGGTGGGACTGTGGATTGGCTGCGGTCCATCTGCCACCCACAATATCTTGGATTCCACTGATCAGATTTGGCTGAGACCTGGGGCAATGGTGCCTCTCACCATTATGTTCTCACTTTTTCAAAAATTACAGAGATTACCCCAGGATGGAGAGCTACATCATTGTTCACTCCCCCATGTGTCGTGAAGAATATGCCAGACAAGACTAATCCAATTTTGACAAAGCTCTGCAAACTCTGATCATTGCATTTGTGACTTATGTGTTTACTGTTGCATTGTTTCAGTCAAAAAATCTCAGTTGTCACGTCTGCTAGAATCTGTGTGGTAATACTTAAGACCATTGAAATTCTCAGATCTTTGATATATGATTTGTTACCCCGGCAAAATCAGAAATTCCATTTAGCACACAATCATTTGTAAACCAGTGTAGGTACTTATAAAACAGAAATGTTGTCTTACAAGCATTTAAGCATATAGGCTACATTAGAATGAGAACACAGGAAATTAGGGCAAGATTGCTTTACTCAGGCTAAAGCTAGAGTATCATAAGAGGTACAGAGTGAGGTATCAAGTGGAGTCAGTGCCACCAATATGGAGAAGACTAACATTTTGATTGTTGTACCAAGTGTTTGGTATTGACTTAGGGCCCACTCACATTGGCAAGTTTGAGTCCATATCATGCTAAAGCCAAAATCCCCCCCTCCCCAGTTCACGGCTGGCCTGCACTCACATTGCCTTTTTCCCAAACGCGCCCAAGCACGATTGCCCCCGGTGTGCGCGTCATCACGTTGAAATACGACAACAACAGGCATGGCCCGACATCATTATAAATCAAAGTAGTTCAAATACATCATGTCTTCCTTTTAACTAAAAAACGTTTTTGGTCCTTTTAATCAGACATGGGATGTTTATTTACCTTGACAGTTTCGGAGGTAACTTCCTCCTTCTTCAGAAAGGTCCAACTGACAGCCGGAGCGGCACCTGTCAGATCCGGCAGACCAGGTGACCGGGTGGCCGCACACCGCGCGGTGCCGCGGCCAGTGCCGGCCGGTGCCGACGCGGTGCCGCGGCCAGCACCAGGTCTGCCGGATCTCCGCACACAGACTCTACTTTCATTATAAACCGACTTTTGTTTATACGCGGATGCAGCAGCACAACGGACAATGACACAGACAACATGGTTGATTATTGATTGCGCAACGCGGCCATTCGCCGGTAATCGCGCTGTGCACATTAAACAGTTTTGCAGAGGCAGGAGGAAAGTTGCATGATTTACGTCCGCGCACTGCGTGCGTGACCGTGCATGTGCTCATGTACGCGCCCGTACCGCGCTGAAGCACACCCCTTCCAACCGTGCCAGAGCGGGGGAAGTGTACTGTATTCAAGCACGATACGGAGTGATCACACTGGTCAAAGAATCCGGATTTTAAGGGCAATCGTGCTTGGGCGCGGATCAAACTTGCCAGTGTGAGTGGCCTCTTAGGTATCAATCCTTGTCACATCCCTGGTGTGTTTCCTCCCGGTGGGATCACAGCTTACCAGTCCACCAGTAACATGTACAGCCAGCCGGCCATGTTTCAGCCTGCCCAGTGCCCACGCACCCGATCTGCTCGTGACCACCAGCCTTGCCAGAAACCTCTCCAGAAACCTCTCCAGTGCTCCCGTGTGTGAACATTGAGTGTTACAGCCCAAGCAAGATCGATAGCCATTTCCACTGCGACTTCTCCCCAGTGCACTTTTGACTCTGTGTGTGTGTTTATCTGTTCAAGTGTGTTCTCACTAAAAGAATCTAAGCAGAGTTAAGTCGGGCTACATTTAGCTGGGCTGCAATAAATGCTTGTTAAAAAGAAACAGGATTCCTTGTTTTAATTCTCGTTAATATTCATGGTTCACAGTCATCCTACATCAGGGGTGTCAAACTCGTGCCATGGAGGGCCAAGAGGCTGCAGGTTTTCATTCCAACCAACAACTCCACCAGGTGATTTCACTGATCACCCTACCTCGAAACAGAGAGGCGGGACTAATCAGTGAAATCACCTGGTGGAGTTGTTGGTTGGAATGAAAACCTGCAGCCTCTTGGCCCTCCATGGCACGAGTTTGACACCCCTGTCCTACATGGAAAGTTTAGTTGAAGGGAAGCTCGGATGATGTGGGAGTAAGAGAAAAGATGTTTGACGAGAAAGGGGAGTGGCTGGCTGGGACTGGGGGACTAGAAGAAGGGAGGGGGGAATGGAGGAGTGAAGCAGCAGTATGCCGGTCTGGGAACAAGGGAGGAGAGTGGAGATGAGCTGTTGCTGTGGGAGGAGAAGAGGATGATGGGTGGGCTGTGCCAGTAGGCGTGGGAGGGAGAGGAAGATGGGGGATGAAGGAGGGGTGTGTTTGATTCTGGGATGAACAGATCTGTCGGTTATGTAACATGGGACCTTACTAGCATTAAATAAAAAGTCAAACATATGGCCAATTACTGACCTGGGGCCTATTTCACGAAACCTAGATTAGGCTTTAAGACTGGATTTAGCAGCTATCCTGGCTTAATCTAGCAGGGTATATGCAGGAATCTTGAAGTTAATTTTAATACCTTTTTAAGACTTTTTCAAGACTTTCTCAATATTTTTTAATACCTCACCACCACTTCAAGCTGTAACCATTTACATCAGTGATATTTTTAATTTAACAGTTTTAGTTTGTGATAAAGACTATAGACTGCTATGATACAACAGAGCGTACTTTGTGCTTCTGAATTTCCACCCGCCCGCTCGCTCTGGTGCTCTCAGAGACGATTTACGAACGTACCCACAATAGCTTAGTTTTTTATGCACCTGTTCATCTTTGTTTTTTTTAATAAAAATGAATAAATTCACACACTTTTACGATGTTTTTGGGACTCAAACTCTTCGACAGCTAATTCAGAAAAAATACTTTCAAAATTTAAGACTTTATAAAGTCGTGCTAAGACTTTTTAATACTTTTTAAGGGTCTTAATTTTCCCAAAACTGATTTATCACCTTTTAATACTTTTCAAGACCCTGCGGATACCCTGTCTAGCCAGGATTAGGGATTAATGGGTTTCATGAAAGGTGGATTACCTTGTGAGATTAACCTGGCCAGTAAACCTGGCTATAATTAGCCTGTACTGAAAGTAATCCCACTTTAGTTACCATGGAAACTTAGCCTAAACCTTAGCCTGCTCCGGACCAGGCTAGAAGTCCAGCTTAAATTAATCCAGTGCCCTGTTGTTCAACTTTGTGAAATTACTATTAGTCAGTGACTCCAACTGTAAACCAATGACTTTGTTAATTCAACACCTGTTAGTATATGGACTCATTTCAAATTATGCTACACTCAAATAAAATGAAAATAAAAGCATTAAGATATAATCAATTTAATTATATTATTCTAATGGTGTGTGACCATGAATCATAATTGTTTCACAATGGCTCATGTGATATAATCATTGTCACTCTCAGTCTCTCATAATTATGGAATAACACATTTAAATGGTATTGCCCTGCAGTCGTGACATTGCACGGCACTGCAGATAGATAGAGTGATAGATAGAGCGCATGTAACAGGCCTATAGCATTGGAGATTAGTAGGTTGACAACTGCTTAGCCTATTGTAAGATGAGACTTATTTTTGTGAGGACATATTCAGAAGCTTGCCTTATTTTGCATTGTACATTATTTTGAGTCCACATAATTTAATGAATTGTAACTACATTTATAAATATTATATTCGGCTGTTTAGGTTTCATCTGGAACTATATAATATGGTGCACTTTACATGCAGGTAATGTGAGTTATGATTAAGATCGGTGGAATGATATGTAGACGATGAGATGTCACTTTTGTTGTCAGTGTCCAGTTGTCCAGTTTTCCCTCTTCTTCTTCTTCTTCTTCTTCTTCTTCGGACATTAAAGTGGATCGAGTTACTCCAGAGAAGTTGTCCCCGTGCTCTTGCTACACCCACAGCCCTCCGATCATTTAATTAAGTAACATATAGGACCACAGGTAAGACATACAAAACCATGTCTTATAATATTTATGGACTAAATAATAATAATATAAATAATATATATATTTGGACGACTTACACATTAAAGAGGACATGAAACAACAGAACAGACACCAATATATGATATGGGTATACATTAAAAACATGATACCGAAATAAAAACAGCGGAAAAATCAGCCGTTTTAAAGAAAATCAAATTTTAAAAATACATTTCTGGTACGTTTTGGGGTGTGCTCTGCGCCATCTTTATTTTACGTCACTGCCTACGTCATGGGATTGGTTGGTGTTGGCGGTTGGTTTGAGATTAGTGGAGTTCGAGTGGTTTAGTCAGTGATTTAGCGTTACTGAACAGGAAAAATGTCAGAGGACGAGGCAGAGAGGGACGTTTTCGTGCCATCCCATCCACTGGCCTCTGCCTGTGAGCCAGTGAGGAGGAGAGCAGTGGAGAGACCCGTGTGTGGAGGGTGAGGGAGCTGCAGCTGCTCCGGCCGGAGACGGCAGCGAGGAGAGGGTCGGCAGCACCTCGTGGTGTACCTGCGGTCACTGCTTCACAGTGCCGACAACGGTGGAGTCTGTGTGGTGTCGTGAGGTGAATTTGGATAGTGAGCTAGGGGAGCTATGCTGCATCACCCTGTCCCACACCTTCCACATGCTCTGCCGTGAGAGGGACGTGTTGGAAGTGGCCACGCTCTCCCTGCGTGAAGTCTGTGCTGAGACATTGGAGCGACCTATAAGCAGCAGGTGGGTTCACGCAAACCTAGAAGTTGATGCTATTTGTTGCAATGCCAGTATCAACAACCACTGTCTGTCTGCTAAAAGCAGTTAATCGAATATTTCTAATATATATTTCCATCCTTACTAATGTTAGTTTGCAAAATCTCATTTCGTTAGCATGCCGTTAGCACGCTTATCAGCAGATACAACACGTGGTTTGAACCAAGCTAACGGCATGCGTTAGCTTGTGAACCTCATGAACTTCAGCTTTAGCATGCTTATTAGCAGATACAACACGTGGACTGAACCACATTTTCATACATCACGGTCATTCCAAAGATAATTGCATAAGTCTTGAATTTTCTTGAATGGGCTGAAATACAGCTATACATAATAGACAAGGCACGTGTTTTTCATATGTTATGTATTATTACTTGTTTAATTCAGCAATTGATAGAAAACTTTTTTGTCAGACTGTTCAGGTTAACTGCATATAGACAGTTCACCCTTTGGGCAAGAGGACACCTAGGGAGGAGGTCCAGAGTGCCTATCCCTGCCTTTGTGGTGACAGGCTGGCATCAGGAGTGTTTTCCCATCCCCAGTATACCAGGGCTTTGAATATTACGACAATGATGGTTTTTAATGATGGTTAGTATCAAGGTGTTGTTTTTACTATTTTGTCACATTGTGCAAGTAATTCTTATTAACAGTAGAGTCAGTACTCATATATATATTTTTAAATCATTAATATTAATTGAGAATTTGTAATAATTTCGTGCTCTGTAAAGTGATTATAGCACTATAAAGAATTGACATATGATAAATGGATAAGCTACTACTAATGCACTTTGTTGTCATCTCTAGCTTTGCCTTTGGGCCTTAGACTCTCTGGAGTGTGAGGACGATGCTCACATCCGGACGTCATTTCAGCACATGTCCAGTTGTGGACATTGATGTGGTGAAGGATGGATGTCCACTTCTCCTTGAGCCTGGCTGCACTTTCTCCACAGGTGCTTGAACAATACCACAGGTGATTTGTGATCATCTGCACTGCACTGCACTAGAATGCACATTCTCAGCACCTTAACCCACCGTGGGACTAATAAAGGAATATCTTATCTTATTTGGTCCACTCATACAGCTCCTCATTATGGGTGGCGAATATTTTTTACACACATTCTTCACAATTATAACTTAAACAAACTCTGAAAATAGCCTGTTACCTGTCTAGTCTTTTTCAGGGAGCTTCCTGGGGCAGCGGCGGTGCAAAGCGGCTGAGCTTTCACGACCCTTTTGTGCTGGGCTAGGAGATATGTTCATTGAGCACGTTTACATGCACACCTTATTCCTGTATTAACCGGAATATTCGCAATATTCCGGTTGCGCACGTGTCATGTAAACACGCACCGAACCCGATTAAGGTCATATTCCGGTTGGAGAGAATTCCGAATAAGCCCCCTGGAATATTCCTGTTCCAACCGGAATATTGGGGCATGTAAACACCTTAGTCGGAAAACTCCCCGAACCGGAATGTTCAGTCACGACTGCGCATGCTCGACTCACAAGAATTCTGTGGCGTCTTTGTTGCTATGGTTACCTGCAAGCGGGGAAAACGGCATGGCGAACAGCAGCAAGAGCCAGGAGACTGCAGTCCACCTTCAGCTAATGAAAGACTTAAATATCCATGGGAGAAAACATAGAAACAGCGACAGAAGAAGAAGAAAAAGAAGACGAGGAAGAAGACTTCTTCGTCTGTTTTTCCGGCAGACCAGACGCCTGTACGCGTGCTGCTGCCCCCCGTGGCTGAGTGTCGCATTACGTCAGAGAGTGGAATACGCCGAAACACGGGAACATGCCAAGTGACATGTAAACGGAATATTCCAGTTGCCGCGGCGCAGTTACCTTAACCGGAATATTGAGCCGAACCGGAATATGGTGTGCATGTAAACGTACTCATTTACACTGGCCAACAAGCTAGAGTAAATGAATTAAAAGAGCCACAGGTTGTCCCTCACTACTTTCTAGTGGGAGTGTCTTGTTGCAGAGAAACAAGTTCAGGGCTCTCACTGATTCAGTGTTATGTGAGTAATCTTTTTTTATTGTTTATGCATTTTTACATTTGTTTTCATGCCATGCTGTTCGTATCATTTTATTGTGTGATGTTTATCTGCCACACATTGAAGTCCGGTCCGTGAAATTATTGTCTTACTAGGATTTGATGGGATGATCATGACTGAAATTGGCTTTATGCACAGCTCCGCTGCTTCCTGAACTTAAGCCAGCGTTATTGGACAAAATGATTAATTCAGGTGTGTCTGATCATTGCTGCAAGGTCAGACACACCTGGATTAATCAGTTTGTCCAATAATGTAAGACAGGAAATAAAGGCTTCAGTTCAGGAAGTAGCAGAGCTGTGCATAAAGCCAATTGAACTGGGTTGTGGAACATTACTGGATTGTTGAATTGTTCATCCATTTGTGTTGGTGGAGAACCTTTTTTTTTTTTCACCTCATGCAAATAATTTTTATGACTAGAGAAAAGTCAGTATTCACATTTGGTTTACTAATGAATATTAACTGATGAATAGTAGTAATTTTATATTCTGTAAAATGATCACAGCACTGCAGCATTTAACAACTTAAACTAACTCTGAAAATAACTTGCAACTGTATTAAGAACTATGAAACTGTGTTTTTCAGGGAGCTTCATGGGGCAGCTTCGGTGCAAAGCGGCTGAGCTTTCTTCCCACCGTTTGAGCCTTTTCAGGTTTCTCAACCCCTTTGTGCTGGGCCGGGTGTGTGTTAGTTCTGTTTTGTGCTGTTGGACTGCTGCGTGGATGGATGTAGCCTCGGCACTGCACAACACACCGGACACAATGTCCTTCCTGAAGGTATAGTCTTTCTTGACTCTCCTTGCTGTCACCACATACTCTCCTGCACCTTTCGAATACTGGTGTTTGAACTGCTCCTGGCCCGACCTCGTTTTTGCAGTGGCTCTGTTCACATTGAGGTTGTGATCCAGTGCAGCTGTCTTCAGCCTGGCTTCAAAGCTCTCCCTAAGAAACTTTTTTCTTTTGGTGGCATATTTTGTGTACAGGGAGTGTACACTGATTCAGCTTTATGGTGAGTGATGTTATGCATCTGGTTTCAGCTTGTTGCTTTTACGAGTCACTAGTACTCCTGCCTCATCAACAAATGTTTCCTCCACATAGGCATCAGCTGCAAAATGATCACAACAAACCCTGTTGAGCCGGCCAGCTGATAAGACACATCAGCAGCATGTCGGATGTTGTGAGGAAGACTGGAGTCACAGTTAAAACTGTCAAGCAGGTAACATCGCTCCACTCATTTGTCCTTTTTTGTCTGATCACAAGGAAAAGAACATTTAAACTTATAATTGTTACATCCTAACCTGTGTGAATGCCCTTTGTCTTCTCTAGCTTTTGCAGAAGACCCTTGTCAAGGACAATCTTCTGCAGGTGTTCAAAAGCTGCAGAGTTTGTTGAAGCCAGGGCCTTAGACTCTCTTCCTCTGGAGTGTGAGGACAATGCTCGCATCGGGACATCAATTCACCACATGTCCAATTGTGGACATTGGTGATGTGGTGAAGGACTGATGTCCACTTCTCCTTGAGCCTGGCTGTGCTCCCTCCACAGGTGCTTGAAAAGTACCACAGGTGGTTTGTGATCATTTTGGTCCACTCATCCAGCTCCTCATTATGAGTTGGGAGGATTTTTTTTGCGCACATTCTTCACAATATGCCACAGGTCATATTCACGCTGCATTTCTGTATGTCTCTCTTTCAGGACCTTCTGCACAGACGGGTGGCAGTCCGTGGCAATAACAGAGACCTGCACACCATACTCTGCGAGCTTGGAGAGATTTTTTTTTCGATTTTTTTAATCTTATCTCTTTTTTTTTTTAATCTTTTTTTTAATCTTTTATCTCATCAAATGACTAGTTTTAGTCATATTTAGTCAACTTGTATTCTTTTTTGTTTGGTCACATTTTAGTCGACGAAAAGTCTTGGCATTTTAGTCTAGTTTTAGTCGAAGAAAATCCAAAGTATTTTAGTCTAGTTTTAGTCGACTAAATTACAAAGTATTTTAGCCTAGTTTTAGTCAATAGTCTTTTTTTAGTCTTTGACCTGCATCATGTTGGCTTTTTTTTTTTTTAAATTTAACAATATGTTAAATTATTATTATTATTATTTTAAAAATGTAAATTGATTATCAAACAGACCTAACAATTCAGCTACCAATGAATGAGCAGTAGTATGCATGTGATAACATAGATTGAAAAATAAGCTGAAGTGATACCTCTTCTCTGAATAGACAAGCTAAGCCAGTGTGCTGCTGTTAGCCAGTGAAAATAGAGCGGAGTGGCACCTCTTCACTTTGTTACACAATCTATGTCAGTGCGCTGCTGTTTTAACTTTGTTCTCGCCGTGCTACGCTTCAGACAGCGCCGGTGGGTGTGTGCTCCTCAGTCACTCACTCACACACTCACACACACACACACACACACAGACCCCGGCATGAGCACACAGCAGCGCAGGAGGAGAAGAGCTAACGCGCATCCAATGAATGCACTTTTTGGATTGTAATTTAAAAGTCTGTGACGAAAAAGAAAAATCTCCCGGTTCTCCCGATGTACAGTCCGGGCCTGTCTTACACCATTGGACGATATGCAGCGTTACGTTCAAGTGCAACTCCAAAAAGGAGGACAAATAAGCGTCCGGCTTGAGACTGCGCCGGACGCCGGACAAGGCATTTAAATTCCGGACTATCCGGCCTAAATCTGGACGGATGGCCACCCTACTTGTATATCAGCTGTGTTCGCTACCGCGGTGTGAGTTCTGCAAACTGCTCTCTCTCCTCCTCCTGTGACTGTGGATCTGCTGCTGTGTTCAACTGTTGCGCCTGCACTTGCCGCGGCTGTTGCTCTGTATAGATCAACCTGCCCTCAAAAGATTCGCTCTGATTGGATTTCTTCCCAACTCGTCCCACAGAAAGGAGAGTTCTGACTGGATCTCTTCTCTGTTCGTCCCTCCCTAACATTTTCCTCTCGTTTTTATTCGTTGACTAAAGAGTCAGTTATATTTCGTCATATTTAGTCTTCATCATCATGTCTGACTTTTTATTTCATTTTTATTTAGTTTTCATCCGTGAAAACGGTTCGTTGACGAATATTTTTCGTCATAGTCTTCGTCAACGAAATTAGCACGGCTCCAGTGAGAAGGCTTCTCTTGCTCTCATAAATTGCAGATGCAAATTCCACTCGGCAAAACTTTTTCTCCTCTCCGCCGTGTGTGTGAGCTCTGTGCATGCACAGCTTTCACTGCTGATTGGCTGTTACCCGTGCCGTGGCTCTGCGTGTAACCAATCAGATGGTGCTGTGGGTGGGACTGTGCTGCAGACAGAGAGGCGCAGCTGCTTCAGAGCCAAAATAACCCAGTTTTAAACTGATCTCTTATCGGCCGTTGGATTAAAAAAAAAGGCCGATGCCGATATGGGTCAAATTGCCAAATATCAGCGCCGATAATCGGCCCAGCCGATAATCGGTCGATCCCTAGTACAGACGGATGTGAAGTCGGACGGTTTTCAGCCGCTTTCAAAGTATACGTCCTGTTAGATCTGCTCCCGATGAAATAAAATGTTATCGCATCAGTCTCTTAAATTTTATGATAGATAGATAGATAGATAGATAGATACTTTATTCATCCCGCAGGAAATTCACATTTTTTCAGCAGTATCCACAGATTACAGATTAAGTAAATAAAAGATAAAAATAAAGAATAAGATCTAAGTACAACAGAATAAGATCTGAGTACAACAGAATAACCTAAGTACAACCCAGTGTGCAAAAAGCAATGTGCAACAAAAAAACCAGAAAAAAACGTGTGTATGGGTGTATAAAATGTGCATAGAGGTAGGTCAATGTGCAAATTTAGAAGAAATATGCAGTATACACATGATAACTAGCAGTAAGCAATATAAACACTATAAACAAGGATTATAAAAAGATAGGAATATGAACAATTTAAACAGAAGTATTAACAATTTAAACAGCAGTGGAAAATAACCTAACCTGAAGAACACACGCTCCGACCGAGGTTCAGAGTTAGTGTGAAACCATGAGACCAAGACCGTCGACAGAACCTGACGCCCGGTACTGGGAATTCAGGAACTGTCAGACTTGATCCAGCCTCATGGAATCACCCCTTCCCCTCCAGTCTTTACGTGTTATCTACCAGTAGTGCAGTGTGTGTATAATGAGTTATTTCCTCCATGGCTGTGAATGACTGTATATAAGAAATCTTTTAAATATTCACATCAACTACTAATACAGGAACTTAATTAAAACTGATAAGTGAGTCAAAGTTCATGTTCTGTCAGTGATTTCAAGCCAATTAACCCTTTCACGCATAGCGGTCACTACAGTGGACAGTTTAAGACAGTTTAAAAGTCATTTTCTCCTAAATGCAGTGGTTTCTATGGCAGAATTGAGTGCTCTCTGCTGCTCCCCTACATTGAGGTTTATGCAGAGACTGTCAGTTCATGTTGCTAAAAATATTAATACTAGTAGAATGACATGGTAATACCAGTCCTGCATCCTGAAAGAAGTATGGAGACTCACAGAAATATTCATGCCCTAAGAAGTGTAAAAACACATAAGAAAAAAAACTGGACTCTTTCATAGTTCATGCATGAAAGGGTTAAAGTTCAGGCAGTACCCATCATATTCTTATTTCACCACTGTAACATGTTAACATCAGCAAAGCAACTTAATCAACTTGAAGATATTTTTCTTTTGTCACAGGTCAGACAAAAAGTCACTCTCCTAGCCAACAGCAGCAGCAGCATGACAGACAGGGAGAGACCGATGATCGGTGCTGAGGTGGAGGATGAGCAGCAGCAGGAAGCTCAGAATAGGACAGTCAGCGTGAGCACCCACACAGATGAAATGCAGTACAGCAATACAGGCACAGTGACAGATGACATCCTATTCAGCCAATTTATTACACATGATCATGTTTACAGCAAATCATTTAACTGCAGACCACTACCATCACCACCAGAGTTGAGGGATGAAGAGGGTGCAGCATTGAAGAGGAACTGAATGAATCTGATGAGGATGATATCAGATTGAGTGATGTCAACAGCATGACTGATGAGAGCGTGAGTGATGAGAGTATGAGTGATATGGAGGATGGTGTGTCAGAGGTGGAAATGAGCATCATGTCACACAAAGAAGTGTTAAAACTTTTCAATGTGTGCCACTGGGAGGGTTGTGGCAAGTGTGCTGTCAGGCCACCAACCTTAAAAAAGTGTGGATTTGGGATACTGATCAAAACTGAATGTATTGATGGTCATGACTACATCTTCCACTCTCAACCTCTGTTAAGAGGAATGATGGAGTGTAACCTCCGCATCCCGGCTGCTACTTTTGCCACCGGCAATGAGAGCTCTCCATTTCTGGAGATCTGTGAAGCCATCGGTCTGCAAACCATGTCACACAGGAAGTGGTTTAACCTTCAGAAGGCCTACGTTATCCCCGAGATAAATGAACTGTGGACAAAACACAATGAAGCTGTGCTGGCTGCAGTATAAGATCAGCCACTACTTGTCTCTGGGGACTGTCGATATGACAGCCCTGGCCACATCGCAACATTTGGCACTTATTCACTTTTGGATACCAAATCAAATTTGGTGGTGGTACAGGAGACTGTCAAGGTCACAGAAGAGAAGAGCAGCTACTGGCTGGAGGTTGAGGGTCTGGAAAGGGAGTCGGTGTACAGCTGGACAAAGTTCAGCTTCCCATGGTCCTCCTCCCCACAATACAGCACATCCCACAGTGCCCTACAAACATCCGGTGGCCTGCCGTCCAGGTTGCTGTGGAAGTTGGCTGCCTGGCCGACCGTCAGAGCCGTGAAGAGTTGCCCCCTGTCCCCCACGATGTTTTCCAGGCCCGTCCTGGACCACATCATCTCCAGGTCGCTGGTGGTGGACACTAGGGTGCACGCAGCGTGCACCGAGCAGGAGACGATGTGGTCCAGGTCCACCACCGCCGCCAAGTTCACCATCTCCCGGCTCTTCTGACCAAACTTGGTCAGGGACAGCAGGAACCTGACCATGGGATCAGTGTCCACAGCCTGGATGGCCCTATCCAAAACCCCCAGGACAAACTGCTGGTCCTGGGGCAGGAGGTTAAATTTGGATGGGTTGGACAGGCTGTTCTTCTGGACACTGTCCCTGGCCAGGTTCTCGCTGTCCAGGGACCGGAGAGCGTTGGAGAACCTGGTTCTCACCTCGTTCATCATCTCCATCTCCACTCTCTGTTGAATGTGAAGAGGGGATAGCGCCCTCTCTTCACATCCCTGGGCACCAGGGAAACATTCAGGAAGACCTCCTCCAGGTCCACATGCTTTTTCAGCATGTGGTAGTGGGGCTTCAGCATGTTCTTGTTGACTGGAGGGAGGTTGAGGTAGGGGATTTGGGCCCTCACCCCCTCCAGCCTCTGAAGCTCCACCACCACACCGTCCACGTCAAACGTGGCCTCCAGGAACCCCTCCTCCCAGTCGTAAGTGGTGGGGAACACTGGCACCCTGAGGTCCTGGTCCTCGAGGAAGGCCTGGATGTCGGCCTTCCCCTCGCATGCCTCGACAAACATGCAGGTGTTGGCCTGCCCCAGCTCCTCAAACTCAGTCATGATTTTTTTTTTTTTTTTTAATATATATATATATATATATATATATATATATATATATATGTATGTATGGATATAAAGACTATATATATATCTATATATCTATATATTTTTTTATTTTATTTATTTATTTATATATATATATATATATATATATGTATAATAATGACAATAATAATAATAATAATAATAATTAAATTTCTATTTATATTTTAATATATGTATATGTGTGTATATATATATATATATATATATATATATATTTATGTATGCGTGTATGTATGTATGTGTATGTATGTGTATGTGTGTGAATAGGGTTAGGGTTAGGGGAGTGAACAAACGTTAACGAATTCGGTTAGGGTTACAATTCACACAGACACGCACACACAGAGAGAGGGGTGCAGGGAAGCGGACAGGCAGAGACACACAGAGGGGTGCGGAGCAGTGGAAGTAGTGAGAGCAGCAGTGAGAGTGGCCAGGTGTCGCGTGCTCGGCAGTCTGGGAGCAAATGAGCTCTCTCTCTGTGTTGTCGCTATTTATAGTCTGCTGCTTGTTTGTTTGTTTTTTTTTTTTTTTTAAACCTTGAAAGTTCCGTTCCACTAAGAAGTGAAGTTGAATTTCTGAAGTGAAATTAATGATGAAGTTAGGAGTGTTGTGCCTTTGTAACATATTTATAATAGGTGACAGGTAAGTATTTTAGGTCTATAAATATAGTAGGTGACAGGTAAGTATTATAGGCATATAATTATTAATATTTTTTTTTTTTTTTTTTTTTTTTACTACTGTGGCAGAATCAATTGCCCCTCGGGGACAAATAAAGGTCTTGAACTTTGAACTTTATAATAGGTGACAGGTAAGTGTTATAGGTATATAATTACAGTAGGTGATCGGTAATTATTATAGGTATATATTTATAACAGGTGACAGTTAAGTATTGTAGGTAAGTAAGACACATTTTATTGACATGTAATCATGTTGTTATTGGTTATCGAAGTGAAATTAGTCATCAGAATACGCATTTTACACTTGTGTAATATATGCATATTAGGATAATAGGGAATAAAGCGATTAATTGAGAATTTGAAGGGGTAAAACTCCTGATGGGAAGGTTGTATCACCTTGCAACCAAGGTCCACCCCCACTAAATCGAACAAGAGCTTTCCAACGGTATCAAGCTCGACCGTCTGCGTCGTCGGGAAGTGGGCGGGACTTAATAAAAATTTGTGAAAGCGCTCATATCTACTGAACTGTAAGTCCCAGTGTGTTGTATGTGTTAGTGTTGGATTCAGAAGGGTTGATTTTGTGGATGCAGAAAGTTTTTCCAAGTCGATATGACGTGTGGTTATGGAGATACTGGAGATTTTAACCATCATACTGTTAAATATTAATGTAAAATTATGTCATAGTTCCATAACCGTGCGGCGCAGCGGGCCAAGGGTGTTACCGTTGGAATCGGAAGGGTGGATTATGTGGGGGTAGACGCGGTTTCCAAGTCGATGCGACGCACGGCTGCGGAGTTGCGGGCGAGTGTGTCCAACGTTACGTGACGTTATTTCGAAAAGCGGTCATAGCTCCGTAACCGTGCGGCGCAGCCAGCCAAGGGTGGTACCGTTGGAATCGGAAGGGTGGATTATGTGGGGGTAGACGCGGTTTCCAAGTCGATGCGACGCACGGCTGCGGAGTTGCGGGCGAGTGTGTCCAACGTTACGTGACGTTATTTCGAAAAGCGGTCACAGTTCCGTAACCGTGCGGCGCAGCGGGCCGAGGGTGGGACCGTTGGAATCGGAAGGGTGGATTATGTGGGGGTAGACGCGGTTTCCAAGTCGATGCGACGCACGGCCGCGGAGTTGCGGGCGAGTGTGTCCAACGTAACGTGACGTTATTTCGAAAAGCGGTCACAGCTCCGTAACCGTGCGGCGCAGCGGGCCGAGGGTGGGACCGTTGGAATCGGAAGGGTGGATTATGTGGGGCTAGACGCGGTTTCCAAGTCGATGCAACGCACGGCCGCGGAGTTGCGGGCGAGTGTGTCCAACGTTACGTGACGTTATTTCGAAAAGCGGTCACAGCTCCGTAACCGTGCGGCGCAGCGGGCCGAGGGTGGGACCGTTGGAATCGGAAGGGTGGATTATGTGGGGGTAGACGCGGTTTCCAAGTCGATGCGACGCACGGCCGCGGAGTTGCGGGCGAGTGTGTCCAACGTAACGTGACGTTATTTCGAAAAGCGGTCACAGCTCCGTAACCGTGCGGCGCAGCGGGCCGAGGGTGGGACCGTTGGAATCGGAAGGGTGGATTATGTGGGGCTAGACGCGGTTTCCAAGTCGATGCGACGCACGGCTGCGGAGTTGCGGGCGAGTGTGTCCAATGTAACGTGACGTTATTTCGAAAAGCGGTCACAGTTCTGTAACCGTGCGGCGCAGCGGGCCGAGGGTGGTACCATTGGAATCGGAAGGGTGGATTATGTGGGGCTAGACGCGGTTTCCAAGTCGAATTATGGTAGGCGGAGCTCGGTTCCGACGGGATGCGACCTTCCGTTCGGGAGTTATATTCGAAAACGCTCGGCCAATCGTCTGTCAGCATGAAAAGGCAAGTGGATTTTTTTTTTTTTTTGAAAAATCGGTCATCCAGAAAGTGGTTAGGTGCACGTTGCAGGCCATTTGGAGTTGATTGGACCCCTTTTTAAGGTAACTTTTTTCCCCTCTTGTTTTTGTGACACTTTGGCAAATGTCCCCCTAATTAGAAGGTAAGTATGTATGTAGTGCATTGTGTGGCAGGTGTACGGTGAGTACGTTTGTAGCGCATTGTGTGGCAGGTGTACGGTGAGTACGTTTGTAGCGCATTGTGTGGCAGGTGTACGTTATATATGTAGTGCATTGTGTGGCAAGTGTAAGGTAAGTATGTATGTAGTGCTTGGTGTAACAGTGTTGTGGACTCTTTGGTTGTGCGCCAGTGGTCCCAGGGACTCTACCGGTTGGTTCTACCCAGCTGGCCTACTCCTGCTTGGTAAGGCAGGAGTGGTCAGCTGGGTCGAGAGTCCCTGGGACCACTGAGGCACGTAAGCCCCCACGCCACATCAAGGCAGAGTCCTGGTGAGGGTAAGGTTTTTTTTTTTTTTTTTTTTTTTTTTTTTTAATAAATCCCTAACTACAGAATCATGAACAATAACAAGAATACCTAACTGTAGCCTACCTGATACGTAATAATACCTAACTAATGAACAAATAAACAACAATATACAATTTTCAGGAGTTATAGAAGAAAAACGCTCGACCAATCATATGTCAGCCTGGAAAGCAAAGGGAAAAAAAAAAAAAAAAAAAAAAAAGTGTGTTTTTGAGGGTTTTTCTTGAATAAGTTTTGATAGGAAGGTGCCATCGACATGGAACCAAGTCCTACCCCCCCAAAGTCGGCCACGGGCTTTCCAACGAGACCAAGTCTGACGCCGGAAGAGGGCGGGAAGTGGGCGGGACTTGGTATTTTTCTCCAATATCGGACGGATCTCCGCAACGGTAAGTCGCACAGGCTCGTGCCTGGTACCGTTGGACAGCTCGTGGCCGAATTATGGCAGGCGGAGCTCGGTTCCGACGCGATGCGACCTTCCGTTCGGGATGTATAGGCGAAAAACGCTCGGCCAATCATTATTAAATTAAAAGGTGTGTTTTTGAGGGTTTCTCTTGAATAAGTTTTGATAGGAAGGTGCCATCGACATGGAACCAAGTCCTACCCCCCCAAAGTCGGCCACGGGCTTTCCAACGAGACCAAGTCCGACGCCGGAAGAGGGCGGGAAGTGGGCGGGACTTGGTATTTTTCTCAGAAATCAGACGGATCTCCGCAACGGTAAGTCGCACAGGCTCGTGCTTGGTACCGTTGGAAAGCTCGTGGCCGAATTATGGCAGGCGGAGCTCGGTGCCGACGCGATGCGACCTTCCGTTCGGGAGGTATAGGCGAAAAACGCTCGTCCAATCAGATTTCAGCATGAGATGGCAATTGAAATTATTCTAAGTGTGTTTATGAGGGTCTTTCTTGAATAAGTTTTGATAGGAAGGTGCCATCGACATGGAACCAAGTCCTACCCCCCCAAAGTCGGCCACGGGCTTTCCAACGAGACCAAGTCCGACGCCGGAAGAGGGCGGGAAGTGGGCGGGACTTGGTATTTTTCTCAGAAATCAGACGGATCTCCGCAACGGTAAGTCGCACAGGCTCGTGCTTGGTACCGTTGGAAAACTCGTGGCCGAATTATGGTAGGCGGAGCTCGGTGCCGACGCGATGCGACCTTCCGTTCGGGAGGTATAGGCGAAACACGCTCGGCCAATTATTATTAAATTATAAGGTGTGTTTTTGAGGGTTTTTCTTGAATAAGTTTTAATAGGAAGGTGCCGTCGACATGGAACCAAGTCCTACCCCCCCAAAGTCGGCCTCGGGCTTTCCAACGAGACCAAGTCCGACGCGGGAAGAGGGCGGGAAGTGGGCGGGACTTGGCGTTTTTCTCAGAAATCGGACGGATCTCCGCAACGGTAAGTCGCACAGGCTCGTGCCTGGTACCGTTGGAAAGCTCATGGCCGAATTATATTAGGTGCGATGCGACCTTCCGTTCGGGAGGTATAGGCGAAAAACGCTCGACCAATCATCTTTCAGCATGAAAAGGCAAGTGGAATTTTTTTTTGGGAAAAATTGATCATCCAGAAAGTGGTTAGGTGCACGTTTCATGCCATTTGGAGTTGATTGGACCCCTTTTTAAGGTAATTTTTTTCCCCTCTTGTTTTTGTGACACTTTGGCAAATTTCCCCCTAATTTGAAGGTAAGTATGTATGTAGCGCATTGTGTGGCATGTGTACGGTGAGTATGTAGGCTATGTAGCGCATTGTGTGGCAGGTGTACGTTAAGTATGTATGTAGTGCATTGTGTGGCAGGTGTAAGGTAAGTATGTATGTAGTGCTTGGTGTAACAGTGTTGTGGACTCTTTGGTTGAGGGCTTAGGGCTGTGCTGGGCCTTCAAATAAAATTATCCTATGTATTGAATTAAATTCCAGCAAGGAGGCTCGTTTTCACTTGCTGACAAAAGGTTTGAAGTGAGTGAAATGACCCCCAAACTCTGATAATGCTCAGCTTTACAGTGCACCCCTTTCCAACCACTCATTCATTCCCAAAAAAAAGCTCTACATATTCGTCTCAGCATCCATAATTAAGTGTCGCCTTATTTCCGCGATGGTTTGACACGTCGTACGCTGTTTGCGGCTGATCGTTTGCTATCTTCGCAGTTCACTTTATTAACAGGATTTACTTGAAATAAATCGCCTCTATTGTTTTTCTACTTCCTTTACATCAACATGGTCGGGTTCCTCTTCGTCTTCCTCTTTGTGCAGCTCTTCCAAAAGGAACTGGATTGGCTTGCCAGCTTCAGTCAGTGTGCACCGACATAAATAAAAAGCGTTGACAATTTTGTAGCTGTTGTCGGTACCGTTTTCGTGACTTTTGACTTGTGTGTCACTTGTTCAAATGTATTTTTTTTTCTGGGTGTTTTTCCAAGCTGTTTTTACTAAATATATGCTATTTAAAATATGTACTCATTTAAATTGTAAAATATTAAATGTTTTTAATATTCCGTATGTATTTTCTCACAGCTTTCAACCACTAAACATGGAGGTGAAAGAGGCCATTGGATACACTCCCGTCCAGGGTGAGGGCCAGGGGAGGCAGGTGGAGATCCCCCCCCCCACCCAATCCCAGGATGAGGGCGAGGGGAGCCTGGGGGTGATCCCCCCACCCACCCAGTTCCAGGATGAGGGGAAGGGTAGCCAGGAAATGTTTCCTCCCCCCAGCCAGTCCCAGGATGAGGGCGAGGGGAGCCTGGGGGTGATCCCCCCACCCACCCAGTTCCAGGATGAGGGGAAGAGTAGCCAGGAGATGTTTCCTCCCCCCAGCCAGTCCCAGGATGAGGGCGAGGGGAGCCAGGGGGTGATTCTCCCCCCCACCCAGTCCCAGGATGAGGGCGAGGGGAGCCAGGAGATGTTTCCCCCGCCCACCCAGTCCCAGGATGAGGGCGAGGGGAGCCAGGGGGTGTTTCCCCCCGCCCACCCAGTCCCAGGATGAGGGCGAGGGGAGCCAGGGGGTGTTTCCCCCGCCCACCCAGTCCCAGGATGAGGGCGAGGGGAGCCAGGGGGTGTCTCCACCGCCCACCCAGTCCCAGGATGAGGGCGAGGGGAGCCAGGGGGTGTTTCCCCCGCCCACCCAGTCCCAGGATGAGGGCGAGGGGAGCCAGGGGGTGTTTCCTACCCCCACCCAGGAAGAGGGTCTTCCATTTGATGAAGACGACCTCCGAGCTGATTGGCCCTGTGTTGTATACATGGGGGTTTCCCTGAAGCCGAGGCCGAGAAGTCAGCAGTCCCCATGATGTTCGGGGCCCCTGAACGTATAGTTAACTTAAAAAATAATATATAATGTGTGTGTTTTGTGAGAGTTTTAAAAATTAAGGTTCTGTAAAAAAAAAAAAAAAAACTGTTTAAAAAAAATGTAAAAAAATGTGTGAAAACAACACTGTTGAAAAAACAAAGAAAATTGTTTTAAAAAATGTGTGAAAAATGTGTAAACAGAATGTTTTTTGAAAAAGAAGGAAAGGGTTAGGGTTAGGGTTAGGGAACAAGGGTATTAGCCATGATGACTGATTTTAGGATGGCTGATTTTGGAATAACTTTTGACCTGAAGGACTTGGAGTCTTGAAACCAAGTCCTTTTTGGACTTTGGATTTTGGACTCTTTGGTCATGCCTCTGAGGTCCTAGGGTCCGTGAGACACAAGAGACTATAGTGTCTCTAGAGTCTCAGGGACCCCAGGATCTCAGAGGCACTTAAGCCCCCACGCCACGTCAAGGCAGAGTCCTTGTGGAGGTTAGGGTCTTTGCTTTTATTCCTTTTTGTTTGACAGCAGCAAGTACCTAAACAAAGAGTGAGCGGTGATGTTTCAGTCCTCGCCAGTAGCATTGTCCCTTGGTTTTCCTTCTAGCGAGAAACAAAGACCAAGCAACCCAGTTGATTTTGTCCCCCACAGAATATCCATTATTGGTCACTTTAAAGGTTCAGACATTCAGATTAATACGGCTCTGAATCAATATCTGGAAGACTCCCTGTGCATCAGCAGGCCTAGGGGCAGGGTCAGGTGGGAGCGGCCTTGGTCCACTTGTACTTAGGTGCCGACTTGCCATGGGTTACGGTTGAATACTAAGCCTTTTCTGTTTTAAGGTTGGTCTTAAACAGATTTTGTAAAACCACCATCCCAGAAAACAAAAGGGTGGCTTCCCCACCAACATTCAGTTCCTGAGACCTCCTTCTCCTCTTTCATCCTCTCAGTGGTGCTACAGTCCCTTTCCACGGCACTGGGTGAGACCAGGGTTAGGGTTAGGGACTTGGGTTGTTTTGTGGGAGGAAGAGAATGGCCTTTTTTGGACAAGAAGGGAGGAAGGATCAGGAGGGTTAGGGATGCTCAGCCAGAGGGTGCTTTGTGTAGGGTTAGGCTGAATTATGTTGGACTCTTTGGTCATGCCTCTGAGATCCTAGGGTCCGTGAGACACAAGAGACTGTAGTGTCTCTAGAGTCTCAGGGACCCCAGGATCTCAGAGGCACTTAAGCCTCCACGCCACGACAAGGCAGAGTCCTTGTGGAGGTTTTTTTTTTTTTAATTTTTTTTTTTTTTTTTTTACACACACACACACACACACACACACACACACACACACACACACACACACACACACAAACCAACACAAGTACTAACAGAGTGAACTTGAACTTAACTATATCTAACTACTATATCTAATCTACCTATGAAACTACGTATAACTATATCTTATGTACCCTTTTTTCAGTAAAGACTAGTGCTGCCTGCCACCCATATAGCACAACCGTCCAATACGTCCTCTTTCCAGGGTTAGGGTATATTTCAGCACTGTAAGTCATTTCCCAACCGGTCAGGGTTAGGAATTCAACTAATTCCCATTCTCATTAGTCTTTTGGACCTGGGTTTTTTTTTGTGGAGGGTAGAGGACAGAGTTCTGGTTCTCAGTAGTCTTCAGGACCTGGGTTTTTTGTGGAGGGTAGAGGAAAACCCTTTTCTTTGACAAGAAAAAAAGGAAGCATCAGGGTTAGGGTTGCTCAGCCTGAGGGTCCCTTGTTTCTCATTCTGCACTGGGGAGAAGACCTGAGATGTGGGAGTGGCCTTGGTCCACTTAGGTGCCGGCTTGCCATGGGTTAGAGAAAGGCTGTCCCGATTAGCTGTCTAGTTGTCCAAAGTGGGATCACTTACTGTTACATACTGTAACGTGATAACCACTACATGACGGAAGACAAAGTCTTGGGTTATGCGAACGTGATAACCACTACACTATGGAAACCCCAGATTGGACGCTTTTTTGTGTAATATCAGGACAGTTATATTTTGATGTCATGAACCCTGCAAGCAGAGTTCTGGTTCTCAGCAGTCCTCATGACCTGACTTCAGTGATTTATCCTCTTATTGCCTCCTATATGCTTGGGTGTTTTCCTAAGTGCAGCCACCAGAGGGCAGATCCTAGTCTACAGGTCCACAGGGGGATTTTCCCAATTTCAGCTGTGATTAGGCAGCCATGAAATATCAGCTCTGAGGCTCCAAGAGTGAGAAAGGGTGCCCTCCCCCTTTGATCAGTGTTAAGGTTAGTTAGTGACCCATTTTGCCAAACCTCATCAAATGTTGTACTCTCAAAAAGTTACTTTTTGTGTGTGCCTCGTCCTGATGTTTAATTTCTTTCTATCACTGTTTTTGTTCTTGCTAAATACAAGATGGCACAGCCTTATGGAGCAGGACTCAAGTGGTTAGGGTCAGGGTCAGGGTCAGGTTATAAGATAGGTTGGTTAGGGTGTTTTCCCAAGTCCAGCCACCGGAGGGTGCTGAGACTTAGGCTTAGGGAAGGAGTTAATTATGTTGGACCCTTTGGTCATGCCTCTGAGGTCCTAGGGTCCATGAGACACAAGAGACTATAGTGTCTCTAGAGTCTCAGGGACCCTAGGATCTCAGAGGCACTTAAGCCCCCACGCCACGACAAGGCAGAGTCCTTGTGGGGGTGATGGATTGTCAGGGCTGCATCTGTCAGTGTCACGTAGACACTGGTGGTGATAACCACTACACGACGGAAACCCACAAACTGCCTTGGCAGACATACTTCCCTGGTTTTTGGCCCAGACTTCGCCAGGACATGGTACTTGCGTGTGTCACAGGACACCTGTTTTTGGACCGGCCGCCTCTTCATGTCTTTGTGTGGCAGGTTTTTCAGCATATTCTGGAAGTTGGACGTGACACTGTTGAAAAGCTGGCACGCATAGATTTTGTAGAGGTCGAGCTTGTGGAGATGGGGGTCAGGGTTCCTGGTGTCGGCGGGGACGGCGGTCATCACCAGGTAGTATCCCCCGTCCACAAACGCCAGTGTGTGGCCCACAGCGTTCCTCAGAGCACGGAGCCCGTTCTTGCTGTAGGTAGTGAGAGCTTCGTGCTTCTTGAGCATGGCGAAGTGGGGTGCCAGCATGCTGGGGGTGAAACGGGGGAGGAGGTGGTGGTGGTACCCAGCCAGCATCCCCTTCAGCTCGCTCAGCTCGATGACCAGGCCATCCAAGTCAAACCCGTAGTCGACGTCCGCATGTGGTTGGGAGAGTGCAGTTGAGTGGAAACTCAAATGGGTCTCTTCATGGAGAAAGGCTTCCACCGAAGAGCATGACTGAAAACAGTCAAGGAGGTGTGATGAGTTCAGGAGGCCAACATGATGCAACTCGTCTGCTGGTTCTGGAGGAGTCGGGGATCGGCCACCATGGGTGTCGGGGCCCGGTACTTGCTGCTCCGTGCTCGTTTTCTTGGCTGTGTCTAAGGATAAAAGAGTCAGAGTCAGGATAGGGCTTTAGAGTTAAGATAAGCCTAGCATGCTAACGTTAGCATGCTAACATTAGCATGTTAGGGCTAGCCCATGCTAGTGCTAGCCTACTAGAGTTAGTAGATGGTCATGTTAGCATTCTAATGCTAATGCTAATTGCTAATTGCTAATTAGGCTTCCAGGGGCATGAGGCGAGGCTAACGGTACTGGGGGCGACCCAATGGAGCCAATTAGCCGATGCAAACGTTAGCATGCTAATGCTAATGCCAACATGCTAATTAGGGTTTGAGGGTAATGAGGGTTTTTCTTGAATAACTTTTGAACGGAAGGTCGGATCGAGACGAAACCAAGTTTTACCCCCCCAAAGTTGACCATGGGCTTTCCAACGAGACCAGGTCCGACGCAAGTTTCGGGCGGGAAAGTGGGCGGGACTTGGCATTTTTGTCCGAAATTGGCCATATCTCCGCAACGGTAAGTCGCACAGGCTCGAGCGTGGTACCGTTGGAAAGCTGGTGGTCGATTTGGGGGGGGTAGAGCTTTTGTCTGACGTGATCGGACGTACCGTTCGGGAGATATTCGCGAAAAACACGCTTTCAGTAAGTGAAATTTTTTTGGAAAAAAGTGTTATCCAGAAAGTGTTTAGGAGCACATTTTAGACCCTTCTGAGTGGATTGGACCCCCATTTGAAAGTCCAATTTTTTTTTCCCTAACTAATTTTTTGGTTGGACTTGGAGGGAGATTGGGATTTTGGACTCTTTGGTCATGCCTCTGAGGTCCTAGGGTCTGGGTTAGGGTTGAGTGGAGCTTCAGTGGCAATGTAAACTAGAGCTCTACTCATTCATCTCTGGCCAGCCAGAGAAGGGCATTGCACTCTCCATCCACCTGGAGTGCCCTCGACCTCAAAATGTTTATTGATTTTTTTAAAAACAAGCTTGTAAACATACAAAATAAAGAAGCTTTTGGGACAATTCAGCGATACTGAATTGGGTTTATTCTCCCCCCCACCCCTTCTGTCTTCTCCTTGGCACCAAACCATCATTGAGGAGAGGAGTAGGGATTGTGGACTCTTTGGTCATGCCTCTGAGGTCCTAGGGTCCGTGAGACACAAGAGACTATAGTGTCTCTAGAGTCTCAGGGACCCTAGGATCTCAGAGGCACTTAAGCCCCCACGCCACGTCAAGGCAGAGTCCTTGTGGAGGTTAGGGTCTTTGCTTTTATTCCTTTTTGTTTGACAGCAGGAAGTACCTAAACAAACAGTGAGCGGTGATGTTTCAGTCCTCGCCAGGAACATTGTCCCTTGGTTTTCCTTCTAGCGAGAAACAAAGACCAAGCAACCCAGTTGATTTTGTCCCCCACAGAATATCCATTATTGGTCACTTTAAAGGTCCAGACATTCAGATTTATACGGCTCTGAATCAATATCTGGAAGACTCCCTGTGCATCAGCAGGCCTAGGGTCAGGGTTAGGGAATTGGGTTCTTTTTTGGGAGGAAGAGGATGGCCTTTTTTTGGACAAGAAGGAAGCAGGAAGGAAGGATCAGGAGGGTTAGGATTGGGTTAGGGTTAGGATTATGGTGAATTATGTTGGACTCTTTGGTCATGCCTCTGAGGTCCTAGGGTCCGTGAGACACAAGAGACTATAGTGTCTCTAGAGTCTCAGGGACCCCAGGATCTCAGAGGCACTTAAGCCCCCACGCCACGTCAAGGCAGAGTCCTTGTGGAGGTTAGGGTCTTTGCTTTTATTCCTTTTTGTTTGACAGCAGCAAGTACCTAAACAAACAGTGAGCGGTGATGTTTCAGTCCTCGCCAGGAGCATTGTCCCTTGGTTTTCCTTCTAGTGAGAAACAAAGACCAAGCAACCCAGTTGATTTTGTCCCCCACAGAATATCCATTATTGGTCACTTTAACCGTACTGATCTGATTCAGATCAGTACGGTTCCGAATCAAAATCTGGAAGACTCCCTGTGCATCAGCAGGCCTAGGGTCAGGGTTAGGGAATTGGGTTCTTTTTTGGGAGGAAGAGGATGGCCTTTTTTTGGACAAGAAGGAAGCAGGAAGGAAGGATCAGGAGGGTTAGGATTGGGTTAGGGTTAGGGTTATGGTGAATTATGTTGGACTCTTTGGTCATGCCTCTGAGGTCCTAGGGTCCGTGAGACACAAGAGACTATAGTGTCTCTAGAGTCTCAGGGACCCTAGGATCTCAGAGGCACTTAAGCCCCCACGCCACGTCAAGGCAGAGTCCCCGTGAGGGTTTTTTTTTTTTTTCATATTTTATTTATTTATTTTTTTTATAAAACAACAAAAACTGCAACCCCCTAACCACTGTCTTCATTCTCCTGGCTCTCCACTGGCCCTATATTCTCCACCTCCCCTTCTCCTCCTCCTTCCTCCCCCTCATCCGCAGTGAAGTATTCTTCTTCTTCCTCCTCTTCATCCTCATCTGGCAGGAGATGACGCAGGGCATCCGGGGGCAACTCCACCTCCTCAATCCCGGCCTGAGGGACCTCTTCCTCATCTCTCTCCATCCTTGGAAACCTGTGTAAATGTAATTTTTTGTTTTTAAGTTGCAAATGTAGTTTGTCACATTTTATTCTTCTCAAAAGTACTCAGAAGTGGTCCACTCACCTGGAGGGTTTGGGGAGACAAACTGAGCCTGCCCCCTACGAAGACAGGAAATTTTCTTCTTCTTTTTCTTTTTAAGTCCTTAAGGCACTTTCCTCTCTCTGGCTCTCTCACTTAACATCTGTTTGTGTGGTGTCATGTCCAACCTCTTAGACTGGGTTAGGGTTAGGGTTAGGAACATGGGTATTAGGGTTAGGGTCAGGGGTTAGGGTTTAGGGGAGGGATTTTTCTTTTTTGGGAACAGATCAGGGGTAATGGACCAGTTTGCGTAGAAGTTCACACTTTGTACTTGAAATTATGTCCATGTTAGGGCATCTTCTTCACAAATTCACCTTTCTTGCCGATGCTTCTTCCAACTTTCTTGCCATGCATGAGCAGCCTGATGGTTAGGGTTAGGGTTAGGAACAGGGGTTAGGGGTTAGGGGTTAGGGTTAGGTTAGGGTTAGGGTTAGGGTTTAGGGGTGAATAAGGCTTTGGTACCCCCCTACCAAACAGCTCTCCCTCTGATATCTCCGAATCCGAAGGTCCGATCGACTTGGGACCAAGTCCTACCCCCCCAAAGTCGACCAAGTCCTTTCCATTGGTACCAAAATCGAGCGTCTGTGACGTCGGGAAGTGGGCGGGACTTGGTAAAAAAACATTAAAACTTTTGTATCTCGGGAACGGTAAGTCATAGAGAGACGGGGATTGCACTGCCGGAAAGCTTGTGGCCGAATTATGGCAGGCAGAGCTTGTTCCTGAGTCTCTACGACCTTCCGTTCGGGAGATATGGCCGAAAAACCCCGCCCATTCAAAATAAATGAGATCCGGTCTGGGGCTGAAATTTTTCTAAGTGTCACAGCCCAAATGGACCTTCCAGAAAGTGGTTAGGAGCATGTTTCGGACCATTTGGAGTTGAATGGACCCCCTTTCGAAGTAACGTTTTTTTTTTTTTTTGCATGACACTTAGTTAAATTTTGCTATAGGGTTGGGTGTTTTACCAAGCTTGTCCACCGGAGGGCAGCAGACCTTGGGGCTAAGGTGTGTCGGGTTAGGGCAGCAAGTCTTGTGTTTTGGGTTGGGTGGTTAGGGTTAGCCTAGTATGCTAATGTTAGCATGCTAGCATTAGCATGCTAGGGCTAGCCCATGCTAGCGCTAGCCTGCCAGGATTAGTAGATGGTCATGTTAGCATGTTAGCATTTGCATGCTAACATGGCATTAGGCCTCCACAGGCATGAGGCGAGGCTAACGGTAGCGGGGGCGACCCAATGGAGCCAATTAGCCAACGCTAACGGTACCGTTAGCAAACTAGCCTACGCTATTGCTAACGGTACCGTTAGCAAACTAGCCTACGCTATTGCTAACGGTACCGTTAGCAAACTAGCCTACGCTATTGCTAACGGTACCGTTAGCAAACTAGCCTACGCTATTGCTAACGGTACCGTTAGCAAACTAGCCTACGCTATTGCTAACGGTACCGTTAGCAAACTAGCCTACGCTATTGCTAACGGTACCGTTAGCAAACTAGCCTACGCTATTGCTAACGGTACCGTTAGCTAAGAACACTGCAAAACACATGCAAGTCTATTGCCAACGGTACCGTTAGCTAAGGACACTCCCTAGCACATGCAAGTCTATGGTTTACCTTGGGGAGATGTTTCCTCTTCGGTGGTCAGAGCAGAAATGAGCCATGCAAGCCTTATGTACAAGCAATCGTCCAATCAGATTGCAGCTGGAGTAAGTGAATTGAAAATTTTCTTTATAAAATTTTCAAAATACACCGTCATTTTGAGGGTATTTCTTGAATAACTTTTGATAGGAAGGTCGGATCGAGATGAAACCAAGTTCTACCCCCCCCAAAGTCGACCATGGGCTTTCCAACGGTACCAGGTCCGACGGCAGTTTCTGGCCGCAAGGGGGCGCTATTTAGCATTGATCCCCCAAATCGGCCGTATCTCCGGAACCGTAGGTCGGAGAGGCTCGAGCTTGGTACCGTTGGAAAGCTGGTGGTCGATTTAGGGGGGGTAGAGCTTGGGTCCGACGCGATCGGACCTTCCGTTCGGGAGATATGGGCGAAAAACGCGCGCCCAATTAATAATAAAAAAACACTGTATTTTTGAGGGTTTTTAGTTCATAACTTTTGAACGGAAGGTCGGATCGGGATGAAACCAAGCTCTACCCCCCCAAAGTCGGCCATGGGCCTTACCAAGTCCGACGGCATTTTCCGGCGGGAAGTGGGTGGGATTTAGTGTTTTTTGTAAAGGTGAGTATGTATGTAGTGCTTGGTGTAACAGGTGTAAGGTAAGTTTGAAGGTAAGTAGTGCTTGTTGTAGCAGGTGTCAGGTAAGTTTGAAGGTAAGTAGTGCTTGTTGTAGCAGGTGTCAGGTAAGTTTGAAGGTAAGTAGTGCTTGTTGTAACAGTGTTGTGGACCCTTTGGAGGTTTTTTTTTTTTTAGGTTTTTTTTTTTTTTAATGAACACACACACACGACTAACTATACCTATCTTGCCTACTATTTGAACTATGAACAATAAGTAACTATAGAACTAAATATGAACAATAACAATGAACTATATGAACAATGAACAACTAACTAACTCTAACCCTACACATTTTATACAAAAAATGAAAGACAAAGACACAGACAGAGACCACATGTTGCACTCTATGTGGTCTTGTACAGGTCTCGTCTCTTCTTTTTGAAGGCCTCAAAAGACCGTACCTGCGCACGGGCCTCCTGGCAGGATGTAACAGAGGGTGTAGGCTGCCCTCATGGTCAGAGCTGGATCTGATGGAATCATATCCATTTCCATCGCTGACCACTTCATCCTTGAGGTGGTCGGCAGCACCTGGCTCAGAGACTTGAGGCTGGTGGGTTCTGGCTGCACCACCTCAGTCGTGAGGAGGTCAAGCTCCTCTTCCTGCTCTCCCTTGTCCTCCTCCTCTTCCTCCTTCTCCTTTTTGGCCTTCGGGTTTTTATATGGATGGCTGACAGTCTTCCACAGCCTGTAGGGGATGGCCTTGTGCAGCTTGTACAGGAGGAAGCCTGAGTAGTGCTCCAAAATCTCCTGGCTCAAGACACACTTACGCTGCAGCTCCTTCGGCGGAAGGGCCATCTCCTCACAGAGAGAGCGGAGACGTTTGTATTCAACAAAGTCCCCGTTCATTCGGAGGCCAATACAGGAGATGAATGTCAGCTCCGTGATGCGCTGACTACCGGTCAGCCCGGGCAGCCTCTTATCCACCGCCTCCAGCCAAGGCATGCCGTACACACGGTACCTCTCCAGGTTCCGTGAGTATGAGAGGCCACGGACCTCCACCTCATGTAAGATCTCAGTGTTGAGGGTGGCCAGCAATGCCTTGGCCGGGGGTGCAGTTTCTGCTCGGTGTAGAGCGATGTATTTCCCCAACACCCTCAGGGTTAGGGTTAGGGTTAGGGGTTATGGGGTGAATGGGGCTTTGGTACCCCCCTACCAAACAGCTCTCCCTCCGATATCTCCGAATCCAAAGGTCCGATCGACTTGGGACCAAGTCCCCCCCCCCCAAAGTCGACCAAGACCTTTCCATTTGTACCGATATCTAGCATCTTTGACGTTAGGTTAGGGTTAGGTTAGGTTAGGTTAGGGTTATGGGGTGAATAAGGCTTTGAGTACCCCTACTCAAACAGTTCTCCCTCCGATATCTCTGAATCCGAAGGTCCTATCGACTTGGGACCAAGTCCTACCCCCCCAAAGTCAACCAAGACCTTTCCATTTGTACCGATATCTAGCATCTTCGTCATCGGGAAGTGGGCGGGACTTGGAAAAAAAACATTAAAACTTTTGTATCTCAGGAACGGTACGTCGCAGAGAGACGGGGATTGCACCGTTGGAAAGCTGGTGGCCGAATTATGGCAGGCGGAGCTTATTCCCGAGTCTCTACGACCTTCCGTTCGGGAGCTATGGGCGAAAAACGCCGCCCATTCAAAATAAATGAGGTCCGGTCTGGGGCTGAAATTTTCCTAAGTGTCAGAGCCCAAATTGACCTTCCAGAAAGTGGTTAGGAGCATGTTTCAGACCCTTTGGAGTTGAATGGACCCCCTTTCAAGGTGACTTTTTTGCATGACACTTTGTCCAATTTTGCTGTATTTTGGTTGGGTGTTTTACCAAGCTTGTCCACCGGAGGGCAGCAGACCTTGGGGCTAAGGTGTGTTGGGTTAGGGCAGCAAGTCTTGTGTTTTGGGTTGGGTGGTTAGGGTTAGGGTTAGGATAGGGGAACTGAGCCCTTTGCCCCCGTGAGGGAAAGGGAGGTGCACGGTCCTCCCCTCGGGTAGACCCAAACCTCTGGTCCCTGCCCTGAAATCCTTCCCTTTCCGGGGATTTAAACACATGACAATCTGGTTAAGACTGTGAAAGCCAGAGGTGGTCCTTCAGCGAATGTTCTGAGTGAGGGTTAGGGTTAGGGTTAAGGGTTAAGGGTTAAGGTTAGGGTTAGTTAGGGTTAGGTTGGGGAAAGACATCCGGAGACCGATTGACTCGGTCTACCGTAATGCACGGGCCATCCCACCAGGCATCAGGTCTGCAGGGTTAGGGTTAGGGTTAGGGTTAGGGTTGGGGGGGGGGGATTCGGTTCCCAACGATCTCCCTGTGATGCAATCTCACACCACAGTTGCCGTTGTCTGTATAGACGCGGGCAGAGACCGAAGGCGTAGCACTGCCCGGCGCATGTCAGTCTCAGATCTGCTCTATCGTTATGTCTCTGGTCCAAATCAGGAGGGAGAGAGAGGGAAAAATATCCATAGATTCAGCCGGTGTTAGGGTTAGGGTTAGGGTTAGGGTTGGGTTAGGGTTGGGGTTATTGGTTAGGATTATAATTTATTTGCACTGGCCTAATGATCTGGGTGGGATGGGGAAGAGGAAAGGAGAGAGGGGGTTATAGTCCCTCCCAAGGACCAGGGTTTTGGTCCCCAGGCAGAGCATCCGGACAGAGGAAGAGGGGACCCGCTTTGTGATTCTTAACAATAATTTTTTATTTGGATCTGGGGGGGGCCCGGACCCCACCTAAGTGTGGGGCCGGACTCCCCTCCAGTCCTGGCTGCACGGATCCCCAGGAGATGGGGGAGGGGGGACATCCCAACAGTTGATAATTGGATAAAATAAATTAAGTTATTAATAAGTGCATAAACAGTGGAGTATAGTGGCTGGGGAAAGGGGATTTAAAACAAGTGCTAAGATATACACACAACAATCAAAAGTGCTCATTCATAAGTGCTATAAAAATATATAAATAAGTGCTAAAAACAACACAGCAAACATATATATAAATATATAAAAAAAGGCACACACAAGGTGATAAAATATTATTAAAGAAATTAAAATCCCTCTGCCAGTCACTAAAACCCACTAATAAATAAATAAATAAATAAATAAATAAATAAAATACGTAATTCACTGTTTTTGGAAGGGGATGTCCCTCCTCCTCCCGAGCGGGGGATTGAACCTTAGACCTACTGGTTGAGAGGTGCGAATCTTACCAGTAGGCCATTTGCTTTGGGTTGTTGAGCTAGGGGATCCGTGCAGGCCCTAATGCAGGTACAGGGAGGGGGCGACCACGCCAGGGCCCAGGGTGGTGGTTCAGCGAGGGTCCGCATTGAGTCCTCCTGGCGTGGTGGTCCCCAGCCTGTGGATCCAAATCCTTTCTGCCCTCTTCCTCTGTCCACAAGTCCAGCGGTCGTTATTCTCCAAACCTGAAACAATGAGATGGGTGGGTGGATGGGTCTGAAAATGTTGAACCAGAGGGGTGGCAAGTCGACCTTCCCCAATGTTGTACATGTGTTGTGATAAACGGGTGTGTATGGAGTGTTTGGTTTCGCCTATGTAGTGTTTATTGCAAAGTGTGCAGGTGATGATATAGATGACGTTGGAGGTGGAGATGGAGAGGGAGCCTAATGTGGGGTGTGCAGTTTTGGTATGTGGGTTATGTATGAATTTTCTGGTTTTATAGTGGTGGCTGTATTGGAGTTGTGTAGTGGGTCTGTTGTCAGTGTACTGGGATCTTATGAGGATGGATTGAAGGCTCTTGTGTTTTCTGTATGCGGATATGACTTTGTGATTGGAGAATGCCGGGTGCTGTGTTTGTAACCTAGTGAAATTGTGTTTGACTATTTGATGGAATCCTGTGATCTTGTGGGAGAAGGTGGAGACAAAGGGTATGAGATGTGGCGGAGAGAGAGGTGTGTGTTGTGGTGTAGCTGTGTGTACCTGGGTGGGATCCGAGCGGTCACCTCCATGGGGATGGGGGAGGGGGGGAGGGGGATTGGGGTGGGGGTTGGGGTTAGGGTGAGACATGGAGGGGTGGGAGTGGTTAGGGTTAGGGATGGGGGCGGGTTTGGGGTTAGGGGCTGGAGGGGGATCCAAACTCTGGTTCGGATAGGGGAGGAGGTTAGGGTTAGGTGTGGGGAAAGGGAGATGGTTAGGGTTAGGGGAGGGGGTGGGTGAGGGGTTAGGGTGGAAGAGGGGATACAGACCCTGGTTAGGGTAGGGGAAAAGGGGGTTAGGGTTAGGCGTAGAGGGTGGGAAGGGGTTAGGGTTAGGCGTGAGGGGTGAGGGATGGTTAGGGTTAGGAGAAGGGGTGGGTAAGGGGTTAGGGTGGGAGGGGGGATACAGACCCTGGTTAGGGTAGGGGAAAGGGGGGTTAGGGTTAGGCGTTGAGGGTGGGGGAGGGTTAGGGTTAGGCGTGAGGGGTGGGGGATGGTTAGGGTTAGGAGAAAGGGTGGGTGTGGGGTTAGGGTGGGAGGGGGGATACAGACCCTGGTTAGGGTAGGGGAAAGGGGGGTTAGGGTTAGGCGTGAGGGATGGGGGGTGGTTAGGGTTAGGGTTAGGTTCGGGGTTGGGGTAGGGATACAGACCTTGGTTCAGGTAGGGGGAGGGAGGCGATGGCTCGGATCCCTGGACCTGGGCTGGGGTGCTGGGGGGCGATGAGCGAGTGGGAGCGAGAGAGGCCAGGGTGGAGTTCTTGATGTAACGGAGGAATCTTTTTGAGTAGCCTCTGGATCTGAGGCTTTGGAAGAGTGTATTGGTGGCTGTGTGAAAATCTTCAATGTTTGAGCAGATTCTGTGAAACCGGATGAGTTGGGATTTAATGAGTCCGCGGAATGTGTGTTTGGGGTGGTAGCTGGATTTGTGTAATAGTGCGTGGGTGTCTGTGGGTTTGAAATAAACTTTTGTTTGTAGAGAGTTGTGTGTTTTGTTGAGGGCCCTGACAAAAACTGTGGTGTCTAAAAAGTCTATGTGTGTGGGGTTTATTGTATATTTAACGGAAATGGATGAATGGTGGTTATTGAGGGTCTGGATGAAGCTGTGAAATTGTGTGAGGGAGTGGGGCCAAATTCCAAATATGTCATCCAGATATCTGAGGTAGAGTGAGGGTTTGAGGGGACATTTACCCAGGGCTTCTCGCTCCCACTCGCTCATGTAGAGGTTAGCATAGGAGGGGGCGAACCTCTGACCCATGGCTGTCCCGGTGATCTGTAAAAAATATTGATTATTGAAGAAAAAGTCGTTATTGTTGAGACAGAGTTGGATGAGTTGTAACAGTTCCTTGTCCGGTCTTTGTGGATCTGGATATGTATTGAAAATTTTCTGTATTGTTTGTATGCCCAGTTGTGTGTTGATGTTTGTATATAAGCTGTCTATGTCTATGGTGAATAAAAAGGCTGAGGTAGGGACAGCCATGGGTCGAATACGCTCCAAGAAATGATACGTGTCTTTAACATAACTGGGGTGACGTGTGGAGAGGGGGCCTAGAAAATGGTCTATATATCTTGATATATTATATGTGGAGCTGTTGCAGTCTGATATGATGGGTCTGCCGGGAGGAACTTCAAAGGGAACCGTCCAGGTCTGTGGTTCTTTGTGAATTTTGGGTAACAGGTAAAAGTATCTGGGTCGTGGGTGGTCTGGTCCGAATAAGAAGTCTTTTTGTTTGGCAGAAATGTACTTTTTGGTGTAGAGGGTCTGAATTATTGTGCGAAGTTGTGTCTGGGTGTGGGGTTGAATAGGGTTGTCCAAAAGTCTGTAGTATTTGGTGTTGTGTAATTGTCTATTAGCTTCCAGAAGGTAATTTTGTCTGTCCATGATTACTGTTTTTGATCCTTTGTCTGCAGGTTTGATGATGATATTTGGATTATTTGCCAATTCTGTCAGGGCTCTGCGTTCGGCCCCCGACAGGTTGTCAGGGACATCCGCCGGGGGCCGATAATTCCGCAGAGCCCGTCTGTCTGTCCTGATGGTTGTCTGGAGATGTTGGTGCAGTCCGGCCTGTTCTGGTTCCCAATTTGAAGAGTGAATGAATGGAGTGTGCTGATAGTCTGTGTCGGGGTGGAAGTGGTCAATAAGTTTTAGTCTTCTATGATAGAAGTGGAGGTCCCTTTGAAGTTCCTCCCGGTCCAGTCTGGTGGGGCGAGGAATGAAGGAGAGCCCCCTCTCCAGGAGCTGTCGTTGAGGGGTAGAGGGGGTAAATAGGGTGGCCAAATTGAGGATGTTGGATTTAGAGTCCCAGCCCAGGTCCTGGCGTGGTTGTGTGGTTGTTGTGGGGGTTAGTGGTACCGGCTGGGTGTTGGGTGTTATGATAAATTTAGCTGTTGCATCCAGTTCTGGAAAATTAACTTAGCTGTGTGGGATGTCCAGTGAATATTATCTTTTTCTGTGTGGAAAGTGTCGTGGGGGATTTCAGTCAGAATGGGGAAATGTGTGGCCATGATGTTATTTACCAGTTTAAGGTTATTGCACTGTGTGGGAGTGAGCAGTGGTGAGAAATTCATGATGGGGAAATATAGATCTGCATTAGGGAAGGCCGACTTACCCATACGGAAGAGGGACTTGAGTTGTTTTGTGGTGGTCTGCCTGGGGTCCTGGTCCTTGTTGTTTAAGCCCACAGAGAAGATCACAATTTTCACCTGTGGGTTAGGGAGGGACTTCTCACAGACCTTGAGGAAATGGTATGCGTTAGCTCCAGGGTAGCTGTCCAGTTGTACCTGTGAATAGTTATGGGGGGGGATGCGATTGATGTTGGAGTCACCTAGTACCAGGACTGGTTTACGTGGTCGAAAAAACCAGTCCTGGATTTTCCTGGTTGGGCGGGCGATGTGGTAAGTGGGGTAGAAGGGGGCTAGGGCTGTGGTGTCAGGAGGAGGCGGTTGAAGGTTGGGAAGGGGAGGGGGGGCATCCGTGTCCCGGCTGTCTGGTCGGGATGGGACAGTTTGTCCTACTTGAGCCTGGATAGGACTCCGTGAGGAAGGAGAGGAATGGGCCAAGGGGGAGAGGGTCTGTGGTGTAGGGGGAGTAGGGGGATGGGGTTGAGTGAGAGGAGGGGAGGGTGGGGTTACCTGAGGTGGAAGGGGAGAGGTGGGGGATGGGGAGGATGGGTGGTGGAAGGGTGGGAGGGTGGAGTCGAGGGATTGTGCCGTTGGTTCTGTAGGAGAAGCGGGGGGCGGGGGAAGGGGTCCTGAATCTGCTTGTGGAGGGGAGGGGGAGGGTGGAGGGGCTGGGGTGGGTTGTTGGGTGGGTGGTGAAGAGGAACCAGGTTGGGAGGGTGGAGAGAAAGAAGAAGGGTGAGTGATAGAAACGGGGGATGTGCCGACCCCTCGGGAGATCCGGCCAAACAGCTCGACCCCAGTGGTATTATGAGGGGAGGGCTCAGAGCGGGCTACAGGTGGGTTATGGGTAACCGTTAGGGGCCCAATCATCATTTCAGCCCCCCCACTCAGGTGTTTTGGTGGGGCCTGCCGTTCGGCCCGATCCCCCGGGGCGTCCGCAACATCCGACTGCTGTGAAAAAGAGAAAATGTTATCTTGCATGTGAACCGATACATTGGATTTATGGGTTAGGGTTAGAGGTTAGGGTTAGGGTTAGGGTTGGGTTAGGGTTGGGGTTATTGGTTAGGATTATAATTTATTTGCGCTGGCCGACTGATCTGGGTGGGATGGGGAAGGGGAAAGGAGAAAGGGGGTTATAGTCCCTCCCAAGGACCAGGGTTTTGGTCCCCAGGCAGAGCATCCGGACAGAGGAAGAGGGGACCTGCTTTGTAATTCTTACCAATAATTTATTTGGATCTGGGGGGGGGGGGGGGGGGGGGGGGGGGGGGGGGGCCCGAGCCCCACCTAGGTGTGGGGTCGGACCCTCCTCCAGTCCTGGCTGCACGGATCCCCAGGGGACGGGGGAGGGGGGACATCCCAACAGTTAATAATTGAATAAAATAAATAAAATTTTTTTATAAGTGCATAATTAGTGGAGTATAGTGGCTGGGGATAGGGGATTTAAAATAAGTGCTAAAATATACACACAACAATCAAAAGTGCTCAATCATAAGTGCTATAAAATTATATATAAATAAGTGCTAAGAACAACACGGCAAACATATATATAAGAATATATAAAAAAAAGGCACACACAAGGTGATAAAATATTATTAAAGAAATTAAAATCCCTCCGCCAGTCACTAAAACCCACCAATAAATAAATAAATAAATAAAATACATAATTCACTGTTTTTTGGAAGGGGATGTCCCCCCTCCTCCCAAGCGGGGGATTGAACCTTGGACCTACTGGTTGACAGGTGTGAATCTTACCAGTAGGCCATTTGCTCTGGGTTGTTGAGTTTGGGGATCCGTGCAGACCCTAATGCAGGTGCAGGGAGGGGGCGACCACGCCAGGGCCCAGGGTGGTGGTTCAGCGAGGGTCCGCATTGAGTCCTCCTGGCGTGGTGGTCCCCAGCCTGTGGATCCAGATCCTTTCTGCCCTCTTCCTCTGTCCACAAGTCCAGCGGTCGTTGTTCTCCAAACCTGAAACAATGAGATGGGTGGGTGGATGGGTCTGAAAATGTTGAACCAGAGGGGTGGCAAGTCGACCTTCCCCAATGTTATACATGTGTTGTGATAAACGGGTGTGTATGGAGTGTTTGGTTTCGCCTATATAGTGTTTATTGCAAAGTGTGCAGGTGATGATGTAGATGACATTTGAGGTGGAGATGGAGAGGGAGCCTAATGTGGGGTGTGCAGTTTTGGTATGTGGGTTGTGTATGAATTTTCTGGTTTTATAGTGGTGGCTGTATTGGAGTTGTGTAGTGGGTCTGTTGTCTGTGTACTGGGATCTTATGAGGATGGATTGAAGGCTCTTGTGTTTTCTGTATGCGGATATGACTTTGTGATTGGAGAATGCCGGGTGCTGTGTTTGTAACCTAGTGAAATTGTGTTTGACTATTTGATGGAATCCTGTGATCTTGTGGGAGAAGGTGGAGACAAAGGGTATGAGATGTGGCGGAGAGAGAGGTGTGTGTTGTGGTGTAGCTGTGTGTACCTGGGTGGGATCCGAGCGGTCACCTCCATGGGGATGGGGGAGGGGGGGAGGGGGATTGGGGTGGGGGTTGGGGTTAGGGTGAGACAAGGAGGGGTGGGAGTGGTTAGGGTTAGGGATGGGGGCGGGTTTGGGGTTAGGGGCTGGAGGGGGATCCAAACTCTGGTTCGGATAGGGAAGGAGGTTAGGGTTAGGCGTGGGGAAAGGGAAATGGTTAGGGTTAGGGGAGGGGGTGGGTGAGGGGTTAGGGTGGAAGAGGGGATACAGACCCTTGTTCGGGTAGGGGGAAGGGGGGTTAGGGTTAGGCGTTGGGGGTGGGGGAGGGTTAAGGTTAGGCGTGAGGGGTGGGGGATGGTTAGGGTTAGGAGAAAGGGTGGGTGTGGGGTTAGGGTGGGAGGCGGGATACAGACCCTGGTTAGGGTAGGGGAAAGGGGGGTTAGGGTTAGGCGTAGAGGGTGGGAGGGGGTTAGGGTTAGGCGTGAGGGGTGAGGGATGGTTAGGGTTAGGAGAAGGGGTGGGTAAGGGGTTAGGGTGGGAGGGGGGATACAGACCCTGGTTAGGGTAGGGGAAAGGGGGGTTAGGGTTAGGCGTTAGGGTTAGGGTTAGGGTTAGGGTTAGGGTTAGTTAGGGTTAGGGTTAGGGTTAGGGTTAGGGTTAGGGTTAGGTTAGGGTTAGGTTAGGGTTAGGGTTAGGGTTAGGGTTAGGGTTAGGGTTAGGGGAGGGAAACTGATCCCTTCTCCAGCCGGAGAAGGGTGATGCACGCTCCATCCACCTGGGGCGTGCACTTCCCCTATCCCAAGTGGGTGGGCGGGCACGCCGGCGCCTCCTCCCATACTCCACCAGCGTCCACCCACCATCCATGCTGCAGTTAAACTATAAGTTTTTTTGTTTTTTTTGTTTTTTATTATTTTTTTGTATTTTTTTATTTTTTTTGAAAAACAACAATAAACAAAAACAAACACAAACAAGAACTATGTACAAAAAATGTGTGCCCACAAAAACAACGTTTCGACCCTGTCCGGGTCTTCTTCAGGTCAGGCACACAGTAAACAAAACAATCCACTGGCTATAAAGCTCCTGAGATGCTCACCCTCCGAGAGTCAAAACAGGAATGAACTCTCCCTGTGAAAAATGCCCCTAAGGCTTTTAAATATTTTGTGTTCGCTTTTTTAGACCCAATTCGTCTTTTTTAACCCTTTATCTCCTGTAATGAATTTGTATGTATTTTAACTGTTTTTAACCACATTATTAACCCCATGTAATGAATTATATGTGTTCTAACTGTTTTTAACCATATTTATTAACCCTATGAATTCCAAATAGTATATCTTAATATTAATACCCTTTATTTATTTATTTATCTATTTATTTATGTATATATAATGTATTTACATATTTATTTATTAGTGTTAGGGTTAGGGTAATTTATTTATTTATTTATTTATTATTTATTAATATATATATATATATATATATATATATATATATATATATATATATATATACTTTCACCAATTAAATTAATACCAATCATACCTATACTCCTAGGGTTATGAAATATGTATGTTAGGGATTAGGGTTATAAAATATTAGGGTTAGGGATTAGGGTTGTGGTTAGGGTTAGGGTTGTGGTTATGGTTAGGGTTAGGGTTAAGGTTGTGGTTATGGTTAGGGTTAGGGTTGTGGTTATGGTTAGGGTTAGGGTTGTGGTTATGGTTAGGGTTAGGGTTGTGGTTATGGTTAGGGTTAGGGTTGTGGTTATGGTTAGGGTTAGGGTTATGGTTATGGGTTAGGGTTATGGTTAGGGTTAGGGTTAGGGTTAGGGTTAGGGTTAGGGTTAGTTAGGGTTAGGGTTAGGGTTAGGGTTAGGGTTAGGGTTTAGGGTTTAGGGTTAGGGTTAGGGTTAGGGTTAGGGTTAGGGTTAGGGTTAGGGTTAGGGTTAGTTAGGGTTAGGGTTAGGGTTAGGGTTAGGGTTAGGGTTAGGGTTAGGGTTAGGGTTAGTTAGGGTTAGGGTTAGGGTTAGGGTTAGGGTTAGGGTTAGGGTTAGGTTAGGGTTAGGTTAGGTTAGGGTTAGGGTTAGGGTTAGGGTTAGGGTTAGGGTTGGGTTAGGGTTGGGTTAGGGTTAGGGTTAGGGTTAGGGTTAGGGTTAGGGTTAGGGTTAGGGTTAGGTTAGGTTAGGTTAGGGTTAGGGTTAGGGTTAGGGTTAGGGTTAGGGTTAGGGTTAGGGTTAGTGGGTTAGGGTTAGGGTTAGGGTTAGGGTTAGGGTTAGGAACAGGGGTAATAGCCACGATGCATGATTTTAGGATGCATGATTTTGGAATATCTCTTGATAGGAAGGACTTAGAGACTCGAAACCAAGTCCTACCCCCCCAAAGTCGACCAAGACCTTTCCAACGAGCCCAAGCTCGACCGTCTGTGACGTCGGGAAGTGGGCGGGACTTGGTATTTTTCCCCGAAATCGGCCGTATCTCGGGAACGGTAAGTCGCAGAGAGACGGGGATTGCACCGTTGGAAAGCTGGTGGCCGAATTATGGCAGGCGGAGCTTATTCCCGAGTCTCTACGACCTTCCGTTCGGGAGCTATGGGCGAAAAACGCCGCCCATTCAAAATAAATGAGGTCCGGTCTGGGGCTGAAATTTTCCTAAGTGTCAGAGCCCAAATGGACCTTCCAGAAAGTGGTTAGGAGCATGTTTCAGACCCTTTGGAGTTGAATGGACCCCCCTTTCAAGGTGACTTTTTTGCATGACACTTTGTCCAATTTTGCTATATTTTGGTTGGGTGTTTTACCAAGCTTGTCCACCAGAGGGCAGTAAGGCCTAGGGCTATGCCACCTTAGGGCTCTGCCACCAGAGGGCAGTCAGGCTTAGGGCTGGACTTGGGTGTTTTCCCAAGTGCATCCACCAGAGGGCAGCAAGGCCTAGGGCTATGCCATCTTAGGGCTGTGCCACCAGAGGGCAGTCAGGCTTAGGGCTGGATTAGGGGACTGAGCCTGCCAGCCAGACGCTGGCTGCCTCCATGCACAGAGAGCGGGGGTGTCACTGGGGCAAAATAGGCATGGACCTTAATCTCTGGGAGGTGTGCCCGGATGCGTTTGATGCCAGCCCTGGTGACCTGCTGGCAGTCGTAGAGCTCGATGCGCTCCAGGCTTAGAGTTAGGGTTAGGGTTTTTCTTCTTTTTCTTTTTAGGGTTAGGGGTTAGGGGTTAGGGTTAGGGTTAGGGGTTAGGGTTAGGGTTAGGGTTAGGGTTAGGGTTAGGGTTAGGGTTAGGGTTGGTTAGGGTTAGGGTTAGGGTTAGGGTTAGGGTTAGGGTTAGTTAGGGTTAGGGTTAGGGTTAGGGTTAGGGTTAGGGTTAGGGTTAGTTAGGGTTAGGGTTAGGGTTAGGGTTAGGGTTAGGGTTAGGGTTAGGGTTAGTTAGGGTTAGGGTTAGGGTTAGGGTTAGGGTTAGGGTTAGGGTTAGGGGGTTAGGGTTAGGGTTAGGGTTAGGGTTAGGGTTAGGAACAGGGGTAATAGCCACGATGCATGATTTTAGGATGCATGATTTTGGAATATCTCTTGATAGGAAGGACTTAGAGACTCGAAACCAAGTCCTACCCCCCCAAAGTCGACCAAGACCTTTCCAACGAGCCCAAGCTCGACCGTCTGTGACGTCGGGAAGTGGGCGGGACTTGGTATTTTTCCCCGAAATCGGCCGTATCTCGGGAACGGTAAGTCGCAGAGAGACGGGGATTGCACCGTTGGAAAGCTGGTGGCCGAATTATGGCAGGCGGAGCTTATTCCCGAGTCTCTACGACCTTCCGTTCGGGAGCTATGGGCGAAAAACGCCGCCCATTCAAAATAAATGAGGTCCGGTCTGGGGCTGAAATTTTCCTAAGTGTCAGAGCCCAAATGGACCTTCCAGAAAGTGGTTAGGAGCATGTTTCAGACCCTTTGGAGTTGAATGGACCCCCCTTTCAAGGTGACTTTTTTGCATGACACTTTGTCCAATTTTGCTATATTTTGGTTGGGTGTTTTACCAAGCTTGTCCACCAGAGGGCAGTAAGGCCTAGGGCTATGCCACCTTAGGGCTCTGCCACCAGAGGGCAGTCAGGCTTAGGGCTGGACTTGGGTGTTTTCCCAAGTGCATCCACCAGAGGGCAGCAAGGCCTAGGGCTATGCCATCTTAGGGCTGTGCCACCAGAGGGCAGTCAGGCTTAGGGCTGGATTAGGGGACTGAGCCTGCCAGCCAGACGCTGGCTGCCTCCATGCACAGAGAGCGGGGGTGTCACTGGGGCAAAATAGGCATGGACCTTAATCTCTGGGAGGTGTGCCCGGATGCGTTTGATGCCAGCCCTGGTGACCTGCTGGCAGTCGTAGAGCTCGATGCGCTCCAGGCTTAGAGTTAGGGTTAGGGTTTTTCTTCTTTTTCTTTTTAGGGTTAGGGGTTAGGGGTTAGGGTTAGGGTTAGGGGTTAGGGTTAGGGTTAGGGTTAGGGTTAGGGTTAGGGTTAGGGTTAGGGTTGGTTAGGGTTAGGGTTAGGGTTAGGGTTAGGGTTAGGGTTAGTTAGGGTTAGGGTTAGGGTTAGGGTTAGGGTTAGGGTTAGGGTTAGTTAGGGTTAGGGTTAGGGTTAGGGTTAGGGTTAGGGTTAGGGTTAGGGTTAGTTAGGGTTAGGGTTAGGGTTAGGGTTAGGGTTAGGGTTAGGGGGTTAGGGTTAGGGTTAGGGTTAGGGTTAGGGTTAGGAACAGGGGTAATAGCCACGATGCATGATTTTAGGATGCATGATTTTGGAATATCTCTTGATAGGAAGGACTTAGAGACTCGAAACCAAGTCCTACCCCCCCAAAGTCGACCAAGACCTTTCCAACGAGCCCAAGCTCGACCGTCTGTGACGTCGGGAAGTGGGCGGGACTTGGTATTTTTCCCCGAAATCGGCCGTATCTCGGGAACGGTAAGTCGCAGAGAGACGGGGATTGCACCGTTGGAAAG
>NC_043988.1:38378909-38383909 GCF_902150065.1 Myripristis murdjan
AGCCCAAGCTCGAGCGTCTGTGACGTCGGGAAGTGGGCGGGACTTGGAAAAAAAACTTTAAAACTTTTGTATCTCGGGAACGGTAAGTCGCAGAGAGACGGGGATTGCACCGTTGGAAAGCTGGTGGTCGAATTATGGCAGGCGGAGCTTATTCCCGAGTCTCTACGACCTTCCGTTTGGGAGCTATGGGCGAAAAACACCGCCCATTCAAAATAAATGAGGTCCGGTCTGGGGCTGAAATTTGCCTAAGTGTCAGAGCCCAAATGGACCTTCCAGAAAGTGGTTAGGAGCATGTTTCAGACCCTTTGGAGTTGAATGGACCCCCTTTCAAGGTGACTTTTTTTGCATGACACTTTGTCCAATTTTGCTATATTTTGGTTGGGTGTTTTACCAAGCTTGTCCACCGGAGGGCAGTGACACTTGGGCCATGTCCCTTAGGGTTCTGCCACCAGAGGGCAGTCAGGCCTAGGGCTGGACTTGGGTGTTTTCCCAAGCTTGTCCACCGGAGGGCAGCAAGGCCTAGGGCTATGCCACCTTAGGGTTGTGCCACCAGAGGGCAGTCAGGCTTAGGGTTAGGCTTAGGCTTAGGCTTAGGGTTAGGGTTAGGGTTAGGGGTTAGGGTTAGGGCGAGGAAAAGGGTTAGGGTTAGGGTTAGGGTTAGGGTTTAGGGTTAGGGTTAGGGTTAGGGTTAGGGTTAGGGTGAGGGGTTAGGGTTAGGGTTAGGGTTAGGGTTAGGGTTAGGGTATATAGATAAAAACCACCAGTCGCCCCCCGTGCCACTACTTTCGAAGGGTCATAATTCGGAATCCGAAGGTCCGATTGACTTGGGACCAAGTCCTACCCCCCCGTGCCATGGGGTGGGCTTTCCAACGAGCCCAAGCTCGAGCGTCTGTGACGTCGGGAAGTGGGCGGGACTTGGAAAAAAAACTTTAAAACTTTTGTATCTCGGGAACGGTAAGTCGCAGAGAGACGGGGATTGCACCGTTGGAAAGCTGGTGGTCGAATTATGGCAGGCGGAGCTTATTCCCGAGTCTCTACGACCTTCCGTTTGGGAGCTATGGGCGAAAAACACCGCCCATTCAAAATAAATGAGGTCCGGTCTGGGGCTGAAATTTGCCTAAGTGTCAGAGCCCAAATGGACCTTCCAGAAAGTGGTTAGGAGCATGTTTCAGACCCTTTGGAGTTGAATGGACCCCCTTTCAAGGTGACTTTTTTTGCATGACACTTTGTCCAATTTTGCTATATTTTGGTTGGGTGTTTTACCAAGCTTGTCCACCGGAGGGCAGTGACACTTGGGCCATGTCCCTTAGGGTTCTGCCACCAGAGGGCAGTCAGGCCTAGGGCTGGACTTGGGTGTTTTCCCAAGCTTGTCCACCGGAGGGCAGCAAGGCCTAGGGCTATGCCACCTTAGGGTTGTGCCACCAGAGGGCAGTCAGGCTTAGGGTTAGGCTTAGGCTTAGGCTTAGGCTTAGGGTTAGGGTTAGGGGTTAGGGTTAGGGCGAGGAAAAGGGTTAGGGTTAGGGTTAGGGTTAGGGGTTAGGGTTAGGGTTAGGGGTTAGGGTTAGGGTTAGGGTTAGGGTTAGGGGTTAGGGTTAGGGTTAGGGTTAGGTTATATAGATAAAAACCACCAGTCGCCCCCCGTGCCACTACTTTCGAAGGGTCATAATTCGGAATCCGAAGGTCCGATTGACTTGGGACCAAGTCCTACCCCCCCGTGCCATGGGGTGGGCTTTCCAACGAGCCCAAGCTCGAGCGTCTGTGACGTCGGGAAGTGGGCGGGACTTGGAAAAAAAACTTTTAAAACTTTTGTATCTCGGGAACGGTAAGTCGCAGAGAGACGGGGATTGCACCGTTGGAAAGCTGGTGGTCGAATTATGGCAGGCGGAGCTTATTCCCGAGTCTCTACGACCTTCCGTTTGGGAGCTATGGGCGAAAAACACCGCCCATTCAAAATAAATGAGGTCCGGTCTGGGGCTGAAATTTGCCTAAGTGTCAGAGCCCAAATGGACCTTCCAGAAAGTGGTTAGGAGCATGTTTCAGACCCTTTGGAGTTGAATGGACCCCCTTTCAAGGTGACTTTTTTTGCATGACACTTTGTCCAATTTTGCTATATTTTGGTTGGGTGTTTTACCAAGCTTGTCCACCGGAGGGCAGTGACACTTGGGCCATGTCCCTTAGGGTTCTGCCACCAGAGGGCAGTCAGGCCTAGGGCTGGACTTGGGTGTTTTCCCAAGCTTGTCCACCGGAGGGCAGCAAGGCCTAGGGCTATGCCACCTTAGGGTTGTGCCACCAGAGGGCAGTCAGGCTTAGGGTTAGGCTTAGGCTTAGGCTTAGGGTTAGGGTTAGGGTTAGGGGTTAGGGTTAGGGCGAGGAAAAGGGTTAGGGTTAGGGTTAGGGTTAGGGTTTAGGGTTAGGGTTAGGGTTAGGGTTAGGGTTAGGGTATATAGATAAGGGTTAGGGTTAGGGTTAGGGGTTAGGGGTTAGGGGTTAGGGTTAGGGTTAGGTTATATAGATAAAAACCACCAGTCGCCCCCCGTGCCACTACTTTCGAAGGGTCATAATTCGGGTTAGGGTTAGGGTTAGGGTTAGGGTTAGGGTTAGGGTTAGGGTTAGGGGGTTAGGGTTAGGGTTAGGGTTAGGGTTAGGGTTAGGTTATATAGATAAAAACCACCAGTCGCCCCCCGTGCCACTACTTTCGAAGGGTCATAATTCGGAATCCGAAGGTCCGATTGACTTGGGACCAAGTCCTACCCCCCCGTGCCATGGGGTGGGCTTTCCAACGAGCCCAAGCTCGAGCGTCTGTGACGTCGGGAAGTGGGCGGGACTTGGAAAAAAAACTTTAAAACTTTTGTATCTCGGGAACGGTAAGTCGCAGAGAGACGGGGATTGCACCGTTGGAAAGCTGGTGGTCGAATTATGGCAGGCGGAGCTTATTCCCGAGTCTCTACGACCTTCCGTTTGGGAGCTATGGGCGAAAAACACCGCCCATTCAAAATAAATGAGGTCCGGTCTGGGGCTGAAATTTGCCTAAGTGTCAGAGCCCAAATGGACCTTCCAGAAAGTGGTTAGGAGCATGTTTCAGACCCTTTGGAGTTGAATGGACCCCCTTTCAAGGTGACTTTTTTTGCATGACACTTTGTCCAATTTTGCTATATTTTGGTTGGGTGTTTTACCAAGCTTGTCCACCGGAGGGCAGTGACACTTGGGCCATGTCCCTTAGGGTTCTGCCACCAGAGGGCAGTCAGGCCTAGGGCTGGACTTGGGTGTTTTCCCAAGCTTGTCCACCGGAGGGCAGCAAGGCCTAGGGCTATGCCACCTTAGGGTTGTGCCACCAGAGGGCAGTCAGGCTTAGGGTTAGGCTTAGGCTTAGGCTTAGGGTTAGGGTTAGGGTTAGGGGTTAGGGTTAGGGCGAGGAAAAGGGTTAGGGTTAGGGTTAGGGTTAGGGTTTAGGGTTAGGGTTAGGGTTAGGGTTAGGGTTAGGGTGAGGGGTTAGGGTTAGGGTTAGGGTTGGGTTAGGGTTGGGGTTAGTGGTTAGCAATGTAATTCAGGTGCACAGGCCTACAGTTCTGATAGGGTGGGAAGACAAGGGAGGTGGAAGCCCCTCCCGAAGGAGCCAGGGGTTGGTCCCCAAGCAGAGCATCCACGGCAGAGGAGGAGGGGCCTGCTAAGATGTTTTACCAATACTATAAGGGGTACGGGGGTGGAGTCCAGACCCCCAAGTTGGTTTGGGGGTGAGGGCCCCACCCCGGTCCCGGCCTCACGGATCCCTGGGGGAGGAGGAGATAACCCATTATAACATTAAAATTATTTTAAAAGAAGATTAAACTATGTAAATAAATAAGTAAATTCAGAGTCTGGGGAGAGGTCTATAATAAGTGCTATAAGAATAAATATAAATAAGTGCTGATAAAATAAGTGCTAAGAGAAAGTGCTAAAAATCACACACAAACGATAAATTGTATAAATAAATAAGTGTGATAAAATAAGTGCTGAGAAAAGTGCTAAAAACCACACACAAACGATAAAATGTATATAAAACATACAATATAATACAAGAAAAAATATATACAAGAACATAATAAGTTAAGACTCCCCACCATCATCTAAAAATCACCAATAAATAATTAAAACTCAATTCATATAAAAAAGGTTAAGGCATGTCCTCCTCCCCAGGCGGGGAATCGAACCCCGGTCTCCTGCGTTATAGGTGGGGCCCTTATCCATTAGACTATGTTGTTTGTCTGTTGGTGTAGGGATCCGCGAGGCCAAAAAAGCAGGACTAGGGATGGGACGACCACACCAGGAGTCGATGATGTGTTTTGCCATTAGTCGGCGTTAAGTCCTCCTGGTGTGGTGGTCCCAAGCCTGTGAATCCAAATCTTCTCCGCTCTCCTCCTCTGCCCGCAGGTCCATCGGTCATTGTTTTCTAGGCCAGAGATTATCAGGTGGGTGGATGAGTGGGTCTGGAAATGTTGAACCAAGGGGGTGGTAAGTCGACCTTCCCCGATGTTATACAGGTGTTGTGACAGGCGGGTGTGTATGGAGTGTTTGGTTTCTCCTATGTAATGTATGTGGCAGAGTGTGCAGGTGATGATGTAAACAACGTTGGTGGTGGAAATGGAGAGGGAGCCTAGAGTGGGGAATGCAGTCTTGCTGTGAGGGTTCTGAATGAATTTTCTATTTCTGTAGTGGTGGCTGTGTGGAAGTTGATGTGTGGGTCTATTGTCAGTGAATTTGGATCTGGTGAGGATGGACTGGAGGCTCTTGTGTTTCCTGTATGCTGAGATGACTTTGTGGTTGTGAAAGGCCGGGTGATGAGTCTGCAATTTTATGAAGTTATGTTTGACTATTTTGTGAAATCCTGTTATTTTGTGTGAGAAGGTGGAGACAAATGGTATGAGATGTGGAGGTGATGAGGGAGTGTGTTGTGTTGTGGGTGTATGTACCTGAGTAGGATCCGAGCCGTCCCCCTCCTGGGGGTGGGAGTGGAGGAGAGGGTT